>NC_034421.1:12236461-12413323 GCF_002078875.1 Numida meleagris | reverse complement strand
CTTCCCTTCCCTTCCCTTCCCTTCCCTTCCCTTCCCTTCCCTTCCCTGTCAATAAACGCAGTGCTGGAGCGGCGGCCGCGGTGTGAGTGCTGCGAGGCGCAGTGATACCATGACGCTGTGGTTAAGCTTTGTTCTCAGCCTCAGTGTGTTCAAAAGTATTAAAAAAAAAACGATTAAAAAACATCCTTCAGAACACAACACAATGGAGCGATGAATTATAGCATTTAATCCACGTTAACGTTCAAGGGGGAAACCCACGTGACGAGATTCAGGTTTACATCTCCTAGACGTGGATGACCTGCACCCATTTGTTCCAGTTCACTTCACTGGGGAACACCCTCCCCAGGCGCAGGGTGCAGTCTATGGTGGGCTCATAGAACGCTGCGGAGCTGTGGCTCAGCTGGGGATTGTCCAGCTGCTCTTCTATAAGCGGCCGAGAGAAGAGCGACGCTGCGGGCGCCTTCTTCATGTGGAACCTCCTGATGCAGCCCAGAGCTTCCAGGCCCTGCAGACAGAAGTGGAATTTTAGCTTGAAGCATCTGCAGGACAAACCAGCGTCGGCCACCCCGAGCTGTTCTGTGTTCAGTGCTCTCAGGAAGCTCAGACCTGTGCTTAACGTTTTGAATCGTGTTAGGAAAAAGCAACCCAGCAGGGTTTCGGTGCAGAGTAACAGTGGTGGTAATCAAACTTCCAGATGTGGAAGGAAAAAAAAAAAAAAGACCTCAGAATTTCTCACCATGTATTGTGCTTTTATCATTAAGGATGCGTGCCTTCAAGTGGGTTTTTTAAAACAAAAACTAATCTGAAGTTTGGAGGCTGAAGCAGACTGAGCTCACAGCGCTGCTTATTCACGTACCTGCAGGATCTCCAGGACAGCAACGGGCTGCAGTGTCCCCGTGTAATGCTGCAGCAGCATGCTCTCCGTTATGCCTGGCTTTGTCATGATGTGATACAGCACGGCTTCCATCATCCCCTTGCACACGGGTTTGTTCAGGTTCCCATCCACAATCCTCCACGGTCTCCCGATGAAGCACACATTCTCACAGGGCCTGCAAAAGAGAGTTTCAATTCAGCTCTGCCAGCTGCTAGATCACCAAAGTCCAAGCTTGCACCCGACGTACCGCGTGCCACCACTGAGCCCTGTCCCTTCGTGCCACGTGTCTCTTAAATCCCTCCGGGGCTGGGGACACCAGTGCTGCCCTGGGCTCTGTTTCACCCCTTCATTCGCAGTAGCTCTAATATCCTCCAGAAGTTGTCCAAGATTTCAGTCTGCAACATGCAGCCGCAGTGCTCAGACAGGAATCTGAATTCCTTATTCTTAGCGTAGGGAAAGGACAGACCCTGCAAGGCAACTCACAGTTCTCATATTGCAGAGTTTCTCTAGGCCTTCCCTGGGCACGTGGAAGATGGGACCTACTGACCCTGCACTGTGAAATACAATGAGCATTGTTCCTCTGACAGTGGAGCAGGTTGTGGTGTCGGAGCGTGCATATGAACACATGAGCAGCATTAACAAGAGCAGTGGAGGAAAATGGGGTTCATCTTTCGTACACTCTGCCCATTGGAGCCTAAAACCGAGCTCTCCAAAGCATTTGCTTCAGAAGTTACCCTGGCAGTGCTGAGCGTTCAGTCACTGCAGACATCTCTGTTCCTCACCTGTCCGCAGCTGCCTGGGACACGCCTGGCACAGAACTGCCTGGAAAGAAAAGAACACGCAGTTTTGAAGTTAGTTAGCCCAAACTCTTCAGTGGAAGTTAAGTAACAGGTGGCTAAGCTGTAAAAGGCAACGGCTTGTGCTAGGAAGTAACAGAATCAAGCTGAGTTGTTCTTGGTTGCATGAGGAGTCCCAAGATTCCACTCTGCCTTTATCCCTCCCCAGCACAGCCCTTCTTCCCACACTGCTCTCAAACCCACATCGATCTGCTCCAGCCACGCTTTTGGCGGTTCCACTCCCAAATCGCAGCAAGGAGTTTGACCCCTAGCAGTCTCATCAGGTGGCTGACCGGCAGATAGCTCTGCATCTTGCATCACCTCGCACCGTGCAGGGGCTGTGCCTGCACACACACACACGGGGCTCCAGCTGAATCCCACCGGCAGTCACGGCGAAGCTGAGACGTCTGAGGAACTGCAGACTTAGGGCTCGAGAATGCAAACTTGAGATTTCAGCAGAGTTTGGTTTCAAAATGAAAGCTGCCCCTGCGACTTCCATGTTCCTAATGGGTTTTAATTGTGCAATTACTTAATGTAGGTACTTCTGCTGCACCCAGAGGCTAACAGCTTTAGCTTAAGCACGAGTTAAACTTCCTGGGCATCACCAGTAAAGCTGCTAAGAACTCTGCTCGGTTAGGGCTACAGTTTTATCCCTCCTATGTTACAAACAGAAGTTAAATCCACAGTAGCACTACAGTCGTTCTTAACATAAAGTCTGTGCCTTTTAGACAGCCCTGAGACTATGTCCTGCAGGAAGGCTTGAACCAGCCCCCAACTCCAGGACCACACAGATTCACATGGGAGCCTGCAACTGTAAGCGAAGGGTAAGGGCAGATGGTGGCCAAACGTCACTCCTTGTGATTCAGCCTGAAATCAGAGCTGACAGAAACAGAACTAGAAGAAAATCCCCAACAACCAACTCGGTGTAAATCCTGGCAGGGAATATTAGCTGTTAAAAAAAGAAAACTGGCAGCAAAAAGGACGGGAAAATGAAGTCAGGCTGGGTCACAAATGAGGCTATGAATCTTCTCACTGGCATGTGCTGCATTCTGGTGAATGGTTTAATGACTTTACAGCTTTTAGTCACGGGCATTCTAGTTAAAGCACAAGTAGTGCTGTTTTCTTGATTTAAAGATGTCAAGCCTTTGGTCTGAAGCCAGAGATGAGAAAATTCATATCCACGTATGTCTTTGGAGAAGATTGAAAGAAATGGAGATGGGCTTTTAAGGAAAGCACATTTCTGGAGTAGTCACAGACATTCCAGGAGTAGGCACAGGAAGGAATCTGATGTATCTGAAACTTCCAATACCTTCCAGACCAATTAGTGTAATGCTAGGCTGTGTGAAGTGAAAAGCTCTCTCAATGGCACGGCTTCATGAAGGATCTAATAAGTGCTTATAAAATAGAGCTGCCTGTTGGGTGGTGATGATGAGCTAGGCGCTATTCCCTGGCTGTAAAGCACTCCCCCATACCTTTAGAGACCTCTGGGTTCTCCTGCAAATGGGAAACATCGTCATCCTGCTCTGTGGCGGAGCGTTCAAGGCTAGGGATGTGCTTGTTGTGCTCAGTGCTGAGATCATCATTCCCTTCTTCAAGCTGTTTGTCCTCAGAACAAGGCTTCTCTTGATCCTTGGGCATGTCCACACTGACAATGTCTGAAATACATGCAGGGCCTTCAGCTGTATGTTCTGCCTGCTCTCCCAGGGAGCCCGTTTCCCCATCTGGGATTAAAGATTCCTTCACTGTAACAGGATCGGTAATATCTGCATCCAAGTTACTTTCATTTGTACTTAGCAAACCGCTCTGCAAACCCTGGCAGAGTTGGTCACCATCTTGAAGGCCATCGCTTTGAGTCCTGCATCTCTTCCTTGGGGGTTCTCCGTCACTGGGATGGTTTGTGTCTTCTCCCAGCTGCTCCTCCTCTCCTGAACATTCCTGCCCCTTGGCTGGTGCTGACAGCGTGCAGTCCTGTTGTACCTCTGAGAGGGCTGTGTCTGCACGCTGCTCACCAGAATCATCTGGTTTATTCACTGGACACACTGAATGCAATAGCCACGGCCTGGCAAACACGATTGCAACCAGTCTTACACTATTGCCTCCTACTTCTAAAACCTGCTCCATTTCAATCAGGTCCTATGGAAAACAAAACAAGAATTATCTCAGGAAGTTACACCGGAAGAACATCAATACAACCAAGTACCACGGAACTGCCATCTTTAACTAGCAGCAAAGAAAGAGGTAGAGCTTAGTGGGATACTCAGTTTTCTGCCCCGTTGTCTCCCTTAAACTTTTCTGAAATTACAGCCCAAAACATTTTTGTTCAGCTTAAATTAATTTAAAATGTAACTGGGAAAGAGACCTCCCCTCCAAAGGTGAATGTGGGCACCTCTGGGCTTCTGGAAGAGTTAATTCCTATCTCTGAGTAAGTGTTGCTTTAGTTTTTGGCCTTTCTAACTATGAGGCAAGAGTGCTATCAGACTACTGCTACGTCAACTCTTGCCTAACAGGAGTAGCTTTGTTCAACTTCTATTTGCTTCACACAGCCTTGGAGACTGTTCTGTTCAAGGGCAATACTAGACATGCAGACACTAACGTATGGAAAGTTGCTGTCTGTTAAACCACCTGAATGTACTGCTGCAAGTTCCTGGTGCGTGCAGGTTCCACCTCTTCGTAGCTGCAGAACTGTTTGCCCAGCTCAGCTTTGCAAACCCCGAAGTGGGAGGCAGCCTCTATCGCACTACGGATCTCCAAAACAGCAGCTACGTCTCTGGGATTGTAGCCATAGCTTTCTGTACACTCACGAAGAAACTGATCAACGTTATAATTTTCTTCTTGGATTTTTATCAGCCTGGTAAAAGTTTTGGGAAGGGAGGAGACTCCCAGAGCCATGTTATCGAGCGGAGAAGAAACTGAAAAAGAAATAAAAAGCAAGTGGTTAAGCAGTGATGCACTGTTACTATGCAGCGTGGTATGGAAAGACAAATATTTGGAGACAGACAGATGAGAGGTGATCTGGACCATTCTGATTAAAAACAGAGCTCAGCTTTCCCTGTTCATTACTGCAGCTTCCTTCCTCCTCACATATTTGTGTCTGACAAGGCCTGTAGAAGCTGAGCCAGCTGGTTTAAAGGGGCTTACCCTCTTATCACAGCGAAGTGTCACTGAAAGGCAGCGTAACTTGCTGGTATTCCCTACCACTGGGCCAGCTGAGCTTTAAGTTAATGAGGGAATCATCTCCTTTTTTCTTGAAGAAAGCTGAGCAAACAGCCTAGGGAAAGGACTGGCGATGGAGGACCCTATTAATTGAAAAATCCAAAGCAGCTGATCCGTGGCAAAGCTGGTGGCCAAGTGTGGGACAGACTACACATTCACAATGCCTTAGTACCTTCAGTGTAACGAGCATCTGTGTCTGGGGACAGGTTCACCACGGCATCAAAACTCACCCCATACCGAATACTATACAAAGTATTCAACAGCTGAAGCAGCCTGAGACCTTTTATTCTGTCCTGGCTAATTCGAGGTCAGTTTTGGCAGTGTTCTTATCTTCTCTCTGCCCATTTATCTGCAGGCTGCCCTTACATCGTGCACTGACAGACACTTATGTGACAGCTGCACTTTGACAGCCAAGGAAAAATGAGACCAACTATAACGAGCTGCTGGCTCTGCAGAGCTGGGAGCCATGCGTGGTAGCAGAGATACGAGAAATAATTTCTATTTTATCTCTATCACAATAACAATAGGAATGGGCAGGGACAGCACTATCCCACTACAGAACTCAACAACTAAAGGCTTTCCTGGATGCATTTGCATTACAGCACAAAGGAAGATGATCTTCAAGAAGGAAGGGTGCTGATAACCCTGCAAATATTCAAGCTTTAAATATTATCACAATGTTTAATTACTGTGGCTAAAAGGCCAGAGATTGAACACTGCTATTTCAGGCACTTCTGAGAGCTCTGGAAGGTATTTTTTCTTTTTACACAGGTGAAAGTCTAGATGTAACATGGGATAGTATTTTAAGTTATGGTAGGGACTGGAAAACTTCCCGCAGGAGGAAGAACAGAGCAGAGGACAAAAGAGGCTTTGTTCAAATCAGAAAACTCGCGAGCTGAGGAACCGTGTGTCCTGCTCCAACACAGACCTGTGCACGTCAGGCCAAACAGAAACCAACCTGGAGAGCTGAGTCTTCCTGGAAGTGGTGTACAGCGCAGCTTAACCTTCACCTGGCAGGAATTGACCACGATATTGTCACTGGGGCTCAGATTGCGTGTGCTGACAATTCCAGGGGCATAGTAGCCTCTCATCAGTAAGTAATTGGTATGAGATGCTTGACGAGCTTTTACTTCTATTCTCCGTTTGCCTCCAGAGCTGTCATCTAAGTCATCCTCCTCCTCTTCCTCCTCCTCAAGTCCGTCTTTTCCCAAACTATGGCAAACAGAGGCATTTTGTTTGGTGCTTTTTTTTTTTTTCCCCCCTCAAAATAAGAAAGTGACTCATGACACTGAGCAGAGCCAGAACACGTGCTGTTCTGCAGCCCAGCAGTTAGTCACCAGCAGCTGCAGTATGCCCACAGCAGCCCGAGTTACAGTGCTGAGAGCAAGCAACGACAGAAAGCAAAACGCAGCGAAGGTCCGCAGAAAAGGAAATGCTCTCTTCTTTTAAACATCTTCAAAGGAACCCAGAATGGCTTCCAGTGCTGAATCTCATAAAGGTCTCACACAGGACAGACGTGAGACATTGCCGCGTATGGCAGGATTTATTTTTAAGGGAGAAAAGGAGAAAGCATTGCAGACCAAACACTTCAGTTACTTAAAAAGCAAACAAACACAAAATTAACTGTAGATAACCTCGAAGTAAATAAAGAATAGTAGTAATAGCAGCCATGATAGATTTCCTAACAACAAATTCAGTCACATCAACCCTATCAGTTTCCAGGACAGGACAAGAGCTGCTCTGGATACAGGTGGAGCAGGTCAGGCTCTGAACAACCTGATGTAACTCCGAGGTAGTCATTGGTTTAAGCAGGTTATACCAGAGACAACAAAAGGGTCCTTCCAACCTTTTCTAAGATGACTTAGAACTGTAGTGTCTTCTCTTGAAACACATTTTGGGGCAAGAGCATAGACAATGATTGTCTTGGGCTGCATGAGCAGGCACACCACGTGCACACCACGAGGTAATCATAGAATCATAGAATGAGCTAGGTTGGAAGAGACCTACAAGATCATCCAGTCCAACCATCCACCCACCACCAATAACCCCACTAAACCATGTCTCTCAATGCTATATCTAAACGTTTCTTGAACACCTCCAGGGACGGTGACTCCACCACCTCCCTGGGCAGCCCGTTCCAGCGCCTGACCACTCTTTCAGAAAAGTAGTGTTTCCTGATGTCCAGCCTAAATCTCCCCTGGCGCAACTTGAGGCCATTCCCCCTCGTCCTGTCACTAGTTACAAGAGAGAAGAGGCCGACCCCCAGCTCACTCCAACCTCCCTTCAGGTAGTTATAGAGAGCGATGAGGTCTCCCCTGAGCCTCCTCTTCTCCACGCTGAACAATCCCAGCTCCCTCAGCCGCTCCTCATCAGCCCTGTGCTCCAGACCCCTCACAGCTTCGTCACCCTCCTCTGAAAACGCTCCAGGGCCTCACTTTCTTGCAGTGAGGGGCCCAAATGGGCTCAGACCTGCCAGCCAGGGCATGGCATTTGTTTCTTGACATCACAGTTCAGTGCAGAGGAAAATAATAAGAAAAACACAGAGCTGGATAGCACACAAGAAGCGCTGCTAATGGAACTGAGGCTGCTCATTTTAAGGAGCAGTAGGTTATGGGAGGAGGACTATGATAACCATCTTCAAATGGGTAAAAAGCTGCTCTAAAGAGAAAGGGGACAAACTTTCCCATGTACACTGGCAATATAAAAGGAAGCAACGGATTCAACACAGCAAGAGGTCTTAGTTGCACTCTAACAAAACACATGACTGTAAGGATAACTATTCACAGGATTAAACTGCCTAGAGAAAGGGTTCGATTTCAGTGGTATTCAATTAATGCGGGTTTAAAAATATAATAAATCAAAGAAGGAACAACATAAAGAACAAATATCGTGGAGCCAGGTTTCACTGTTAAAGCTGAAACCTTGTTGCTGCTAAGTCTTTGTCAGTCCTTGAAATGGGAAGTCCCGGTGTTGATGAAAATACTAAAATAGCACACGCTGCTCTCCTTGATGGCAGTGGAGTGCCTGGCAATTTAAATGTCACACAGGCAAAGGCAAATGTAGTCCAGGGCTGCAATGACAGGCACTAACGACAGTACCATTAAGTCTTCAGAATGGTCCCTCAGAAATCTAAACAGTATCACAGTAAAATATGCCATGGCACAATGCAAAAAATGGTAATGCTCGTCAAATTTCATTCAAGTTATCCCCAAGCCTTATTTGCTAATAAAAACAACAGTGCTTACCTTTTTATCACTTCGTTTTCCACCATAGTGCTGTCCACCACAACTATCTGCTCTGGGATTCTCACGTTCACAGATACAAGTCCCAGGGAGAACAGGGAAAGCATTGCCACACAGTGGCCACCAGGTCCATCCATAGGAAATGCAATCATGCCTTCTGATGCTTTGCTTTCTTGATCTTTAAAGGAGAAGTTATCTGGCTGGTCGGCTTTTTCTATATCCTTGAGCTTCTCGAGGAACTGGAAGGACTCTGTGCAAATCGTGCTGGGAAACCGCCAGGTGAAAACTCTGGGGGAAGAACGAACAAACAAACAAACAGAGCACAAATCTGTCATCTCTTCCACTTCAGTTGTGGTGGCCAGGTTCTTTGCTCTAGATACTTCACGTGTATTCTCTCTCCCATGCCAGTTCTTCTGTTTGCTCATGCGTACACACCCACCTGTAGTAACTTTGGGACAGCTGATAGGACATGGCTACAAAAGGCAGAGCCCGGCTTTTCTTTGGGCCCAGAGTATGGTTCACACGACGACGGTTGACCAAGCTTCTCTTCTGGCACTCCAGGAAAGCCTTCACAAGAATGTCATCCCGGTACTCGCGGTACAAACGAAATGTCTGCAAAAACACCAACGTAAAAGGCAGTGTTAGCTCTGAATCCACTGTTAGGTTCCCTTACTTGAGGTTTATATTAACTAAATGAACATGGAGCTACGAGCCAGAATGTAAATGAAACATACCAATTCATTTAACTCATTATTTGTTTCTTTGATTGGCTTCCAGGCCTTCTGCAGTAGACGCCAATTAAAAATAACTAAATACTAGAGAACACTTGAAATTCAAAATGGGATCAGTCTCCCACCAGAGAGAGAGAGGTCAAATACTGATTTGCACCATGGCTGGATAGATCCTTCCCATCATTCTACCAGGCACACGTGCTTCTATGAACTTGACTTTTTAGGCTCCCCTCTTGTCTGCTGATAAGATACTGAACTCCTTCTGAACTTCTGACTTCATTTTTTGAAGGGCTTCAGTGATAGATGATACATTTTGGTGGTCCTCGGTACTGAAGGAGAGGCTGACCAACACCTGTCAGCTGGATACTGGGATTGTCTTTGTGGTGTCTCCTCCAGAGCATAATTCCAGCTCAATTGTGCACTCAATTGTGACCCACTGCAATGCATATATGGAGTTCATTTCATACAATTTTCAGGGATTGCTCCAAGCTCACATCTTGCAATCTCATCCTCTGACAGAAAGCAACATACTGAAAAGCTGCATAGAATATATAATTTCTTAAAAGCAGAAGAGGATAATCCTCGCAGAAAGGATGCAAATCTGAGTTTCTGGGTTTCTTGTCTCCCACTTGAAAAAGGCATGTGTCAAGGTAAGGTAGAAGCTCTTCAGGATTGTATGACCAGTAAGGACTGGTCTAGATTTTGTACCTGAAACGACTGGCAAGATTTCATCTGGTTATCTGAGAGTGCCAAAGTGCTCTGTATAAGATTCTGTAGCACTAGGAAATGAATATCGTAGACACTGAAAGAAAAAAGCAAGAAAAAGAACAAGGGTTTTATTTTTGCGCATGAGGTACTAGACTATTAGATTAGCACCAGGTAATACAATTAGCAATAGGTAAACTCAATCACTAGCTTCTTTGAAATAGATGCCTAAAGGTCTGAGATAACTTCAGCTGAGAACCATAAACGTAAAAGAGCCTGCTATATTTTCCTTGACCCTCCACCCTGAATTTCGGGCTCAGTCCAGATAATCTGACACAAAACAAAGTTCTCTTTGATAACCTCTCCTCTTAAGGTACAGAATGCTGTCAAAATGGTATCAGACCACCAGAATTACAGATTCTTCTCCAGTTTTACTTGAGAATATTCAAATGGTAAAGCCTGTCCTATTACAGATACCAGCACTTACAAGACAAGTATCTGGGGTCTCCAGTGCTGGCTACGTAAAGCACCCAACACAACGGAATCCCAGCCCTAGGAGACAGCCTGGGTGCCAGTGAGAGCTACCTGCAATTACTCTTTTCCCCCTCCTATGACTCTTTTATCTAGCAGTTCCTCCTCATGTCTTATATTAATCTTCCAAGAAGACATGCAATTTTCTGACTGATAAAACTTATACAGCTCTCTCTTTCTTGCCAACACAAGTAACAAACATCACCTCAGAGGTCAGAGAACCAGACTGCCCAGGTACAGAAAGTCTTTTGGATATAAAATTCCAATTGTCGTGGGCTGGTCTAAATATTTAAATGTATGTCTTCCTTCCTCCACGCCTAATGCTTCTATTCAGGAACAGATGCTGTTTTTTAATAGACAATCTGCATTTGGCTTTCGGAGAGAAAACAGAAATATTTATCTCTACTGAAAAGCGCTTCCCTCGTGTTCTGTAGTTCCTGGACACCTCTTCTGCACCTCTTCACAGACAGAGTTCTGAGAATTGCAGGTAATTCCTGAAATGCTTTGCTATGTTCTAACTACTTCCTAAGTTCTGGTAAGGACAGTAAGTGAAATACATTTCTTTTGAACGGCAAAGATTTTAAAACCTGGAGATGAAAATCACATAAATGCTGAAAACTTTATTTTCCTATTGGGGAAGTTCTGAGGAGGTCATTCCTGCTGTCAGTTCATTCATCAAATCCATGATTTACGCCAGAGATCCCTGCAGCCTTGCAAGTGTACTTTTCTACTAAAAAGTTTTGCATTGGCAAAAAACAAACCAACCCCAAACAGATGAAAGGCATACTGAATTAGAAGACTACACATATATCTTTGTAGTGGAAATGCTAAGCCATGGCTTGAAGCAGTGATGGAGCACCTGGTGGGAAGGCAGGGCCAGCCCAGGGGAGCTCAGGTGCATGCAATGTATCTGAGTGATTGGAAGGGGTGGAGCCAGGATCCCAGAACTCATTTAAGGGTTGGCAGTGGAGGTGAGGGTATTTCACTGGAGATCCCTGCATACCTGAGGCCTTCCAAAGGTAAGCAGTTTTTCTTTTCTGTGTCCATGGCTGCTGCACTGGAGCTTGTTTTCATTTGCTGAAACCTAGGGTTGTGCCACCCTTATTATTGCTGTACTTCCCATCACGTTATAGCATTGCAATCTCTCACAGATCTGAGGGCTGACATGACCTTGGAGTTGTAATGGAAAAATGGTGTTACTGTTCCTTACCTACTGAGACTGTCCTCTTTGGTGGTTTGGTTTGTGTCTTCTCCAATTGCCATAACTCGAAATCTAGTCAAGGGAAGCAAAAAGAAAACACTGTAACACAAGTAATATGAAGCAATGTGCCTTATGCTGACCTGTGACATACAGAGATCTTCATTTATATCAACTGTGAAATGCAGAGGTTGACCACTGCAACTGCCAATCAGGGAAGCACTGAAACAATGCAGTACTTGCTGCTCCAGCAGCTCTCAGCCTAATCGTCAGAGAAAAAATGTGCACAGGAGACAGCACAGAATTACACAATTTAGTATTTTACTGAGATTTTAGACTTGCAGTTACAATCTACAGCACTTCTGTAACCTACAAGGGTAGGAGAGAGAATAAATCACGCACAGGTCTGCTCTGAACTGCCCACGTTGCCTGCCCAGGTACAGAGTCACAACCACTGTCACTAAAATACCTGGCAAAGAGTTCCTGTAACGTATCAGGGATTTCCAGTTTGGGGTTCCCCAGAGTTGAACTGAATTTTGCTTTCAGCCTTTCCACAAACTGCTTAAACTCTGCTGCACAAACCTTTAAAAGCAAGAGAAACATGTCACTAACCTCCATGTCTTGGGGGTGGGGGGGGGGAGAGGATGCTCTACTTTTGAAGTGCTCATGGAAAAATGTAGTAGAAATAGCTAAGTGTTGAGTTATCAAGTTAGAGGAACAGGCCAACAGGCAGAAGTAGCCTCTAAGTTCAGTAAGAACTCTACTTGCTGAATGCAGAGGTGTGTGTTTACTAGAGTGAAGTCTCACCAGTGAGCACCTACTCTTTATTGAACCAAACATGAATCTAATAACAGATCTGGTTGGGATCTTCTTACAATAACATGAATTGTCATTCCTGGATTAAAAACAAAGAAAATCTTGCTGTGACATTGTCCCAGTTCTGGATAGTTGTGAAATTCAAAATGGAGCTGTCTGCACTGAAGATGTAACAGCTTTTCAGTTTGAAGTCGTGGTTGATTTAAGCCATTAAAAGCTCAACACTTTTGACTGATCAAATCAAACCTCTCATGAAGTGTGCCTGCAATCCTGCACTCACCCACACATGCGGAGACAATATTTCAACATGCAATTGGATTAAAAATATTAAGTTACTGAGCAAAAATGTTTTCTTGCTCAGGTCACAAGGAGGCAGAGAGGATTAAAAACCAATCAGTGCACATGGATGCTCAGTGATGGGTATTCAGAAACAAACACAGTGGAAAAAATGTGGGTTTTGTTGCCCTGTTCGTGTGTCTTTGGAAGGCTGCCTGTGTCCACCTCACTGCAGAAACAGCAATGATGCTGCACTTCTACAATGATGCTATTTTTAAACATAGTAAAGAGTGCAAGGGAGAGAGAGAGAAAGCAAATCACAGTAATTGAAACAGTGCAAGTACTCAGTAACACAAGCTACATCAGCACTCTGTGACCTTTCAGATTACTTCCCTCCTACCTGTGGTTCTTCGTAGTTATTTTCTCTATTCATGAATTCATCAATGAGGGCTTTATCTTGGTAAACCTCAGCAAGGCAAACTCTGCAGTAGATAAAATTGAAGGTGTCACTGGTTGAAGCTTTCTCAATTCAATGCTGCTCCGAGGAAAATAACTTCCTTCAGTTGAGAAACAGAATTAATGGGAAGATTCTGCCGAGCTTGTCAACATCCCATCATCATCAAAGCAACCAAGCCAACTGCTCATCATTTCACTACTTCATTACTTACACGTAAGTGTAAGAGAGCCACTTGTCACTGGTCTTCTGTATCCCTAGATCTCTAATAAGAACCATCTGACAATCAAATTAATAACCCAAATCAGATTCAACTTGTTCTTCTGCACGCATCTGTCTAGCTGAAGATTAGCAGACAGTAGAATTAGTTACTGCTTGATATGTTAATGCTTTCTTCCTAGCTTAGAAAAAAAAAAAGGCAATTAGAAACATTTCTAAGGATCTCTAAAGACGCATGTAATGTGGGATTTCCTTTCATGGTTTTGTGGAATTTTCATCTTAAGAACAGAAGTGTAATTGTAATGGATCAAGCCAAACTTTCATTTCCATCAGTCTCCTCTTGTAACAGACACCAACAGGACACAGGCTGGAGAGATGGAAGAACAGGCTGTGCACAGAGTAAATCTAGACACCTGTGTCAAGGAGTTCTAAACTCAGCTGTGTGGCATTAAAAACCACCACTGCTTGGAAACTGCTGGCCATGGTTGTCATGTGATGTACCCAGTTCTTATGTATGTTAAGGAATTGTTCCTCCTTAATAGCATGAATATGTTACAGTATTTTATGGTCCTGTATCTCCCCTCAGTTCTCTTTTCCAGCCATGCAAATAAGTCTATTCAGCCAAGCTTTCTATATAATCCGTTTCTATCCAATTGAGCCTTTCACTTATCTCTAATTTTTCAATTTTATGGAATCATTTTTGGAAGCTATGGGAGAGGGAAGAGTAAGTAGGCAGAACACCAGCAAGATCAGAAGTGTGCAGAACTCTGAAGATGCAAGTGCTCTTTGGATTCATATAGCCATGTGATATTTCTTGTGCCATCTTTATGCCTTTGAAAAACCTTTCCCAATGAAAAGACAGATCTGATAGCACCTTGGGTGCAGAAAATTAGAAATCGATATTCCCATGAAACAAGACGTAGATGTGGGAGGAACACAGCACTTAATTTCAGGAGAATTTAGCTTATAACTAGAACGTAGACAGAAACCTTACTTGTAGTTAAGATAGGTCTGGGGATTTCTGACAATGTAACGAGCTCTTCGTCCAACAGAATGGGAAGTTTTATCGAGGGACTCCTCAAAACTGGCATGCATGATGTCCCGAACTACTTGCCATGGAACAAAGGGCCCTTTTACCTATGGAAAGCAAAAACATTCAGAGTTAAACATCAGCTTTTATGTACACAAGTGATGGTTAGAAACAGAAGGGTTCCGAGCACAGAAGCAATAGGTGCTTGGTACACAGCCATTGAGCAGATCCTGGTAAATACCTTTGCATTCAGCACGTGACTGGCAATCCGGCACAGCATGAGCAGGACGTCTTCTTGCACCGTCCAGGTGACACGCAGACGTGTCATTCTCTGCAGGGCACTCTGGTCAGCTTCATCATGGTAGCGCAGCCTTTTGCTTTTTTCTACAGATTTTTCTTCTGACAAATCCAGAAAAAGATAATTAACTCAGCACTACGTATTCCAATGAACACAAACTCCTATGACAGGCAATATAATGGCTTATGCGCAGCTCCAAGGACAAAAGCCAAATCTAGAGGATTACTGGGCTAAATACACCCTCATTGCTTTGAAAGTCAGCTTCAGTCATGGAAAAAATGGGTTAAAGAATCCCACAGAACTTGACCGGTGTATGCACGGCAAATGGTTATCATATACAACTTGTACAACAAGCAGGTGCTTTCAGCAGAAGAACGATTACCTTCTTTTCCCCAGTCTCACTTTGTTTTAATTTACACTGCATTTTTCTTAGGACTAGGTGCTGCTTGAGAATAGGGAACAGAGTAACTTGCCTTCAAAAGCTACCTGAGGAGCAACCTGAAACATTCTGACTGTATTTTATATTGAAGGTCAAAACAATGGTTCTTGTCACTGTGAGCACAACACAGCACAGATTTTCAAGCTCCTGAAGGAAAAGGTGCTCGCCATGACTAGGATGGGAATGGAAAAGCAACAGCTAGGCTTCTAGTTCTCACAGTAGCTTCCCAGCCAATTCAGATGATAACAGACCTTTCTCTACTACTGCTGTCTGATTTTTTTTTTATCTCAACCTCATTAAGATTAAAGTAAGATGGAATGTCTGATAGGAAGAAAATTTGTTAACTACAATCTTTGTTTTGCTGCTTTCCTTTTGTACTGCTTTGTCAGCCTTGGTTCTGTCATTCAGAAGTGAAGAACTGATTGTATCAGGGAAGCTTATTGTTAGATACAACCTCAGAAACAAGGAACAGTCTAGATATGCACAGACACGCAATGGATTAAATAAAGTTTATCTGTCTGGATGTGAATTCCTAAGAGGACGATGAGGATTATAGGGCTACAAACAATTACTGAAATTGAGCTTGTAACAATGAAAACTCAAAACACGTAAGGAAGAACTACACAGCCACAGTCAAGGAAGTAAATGCATTAATACCTTGCCCAGAAATGAGAAGACAAACACTGCAGGTAGCAAACTGATTACCTAAAGATTCTTACTGGTATGATTCTCTAAGCCAGCTGTCTGAGGGCATTGTTGAATTACAATATGTTCATCTGCCTGAGGCACAATTAGAATTTCTTTAGTATTTACAGTGGCACAACCAGGATTCATGGACAGGTAACAGTTACAGCAAGCTGCTGCACAACTGAACCTCTTCAACTAGAAGTGGAAAACCAAAGGGCTGGCCAGTAAATTTCCACTTCCCATGCTGTGTCTGTCAATCAGCTTTTCGAAAGGAAACCACGTTTGGCAGAGGTGTTGAAAAGAATGCTTCCTTTTCCTGGTATGTGCTGGTTACTTACCTTTCTTCTTCTTCTTTATTGTCTTTCCAGTGTCTTTCCTAAGCCTCTTCCTCTTTTGGTTCTTCCCACCTCTCACTCGTTTGTTTCGATCCTGGGTAGCTTCTTGACTTATTTCAATACGTTCCTTTTTCTGGACAACAGATTCAGGTCCTACCTTTGCTTCTCCCAGAATGTTAATTTTGTTACCTAAGATGACACATGATTAAGGTAAGGGATCTTTATAGCAATTACATTCTCCAGTACTAAGGTATAAAAAGCAAGTGCCAGTTTCTGTGTATCTAAAGACAGAAGCTCTCTCCTACTTGCTCTTTTCAGTCAATGCGGTATTTCATGCTACTTCTCAGCAGCTTACACAGAATAAAATCCCACATAAATATGGAATTATCCGTACTTATTAAGCCTTGAGTACAGTGCAGAAGCACAAGGGAACTGAACTGAGCTTTTATATTCAACCTGAAGCGTTTCTTCCTACTTAACTTAGATGTAAGGCTATGCAATTTTAACAGTACATTTCTTTTGAGTCCCTCTGGATGATCTGCAAACTGCACATCAGAAATTACAAAGGATAAAAAATATTGTTCCTGATATTCAGTAACAGGAAAGGAAAGAAATTATTTAACAATTGTAACACCCCAGGAGCATCCTAGGTTATTGTGAGGAGATGGGAATAACCCATGTAATCGATACAGGGTGGGACAAAGTCAGTACCACTGCAGTACATCACAGCCCCACCAGCATCACCACCTTACCTCCAGTACTGAGTGGAAGAGGGTGCTTTGTCAGGAAGGTTTGGAGTCTCATGGTCAGTCTATTCTCAGAAACTGTATTTTCCTAGAACAATACATCTTCTAAAAAAGTGATATGCAACAGGAGTGCAGCAGTGTTATCGTCACTATAAATAATTCCTTTGAGCAGCATAAACAGTAAGTTTTCAGTATAAACCACAGAGAGATCCATGGCTACAATGAAGAATTCATTCTTACTACCACATGTTTGAATGGCTCTAGAGCCTTTCTTAAATTATTCTGTAATGACCATTTGATTACGAAGGTTTGAATTTCAACAAATCACTTCCAGTTCAAAAGAAATCATCACAGGAAAAGAAATGCTTGATTCTTTCATTGCTAACAGAGGCTGAGTAGAAATATTTTACATTCCAAGGGAACTTCTACAAAGCACAAACCTAAAATGCAAACACAGATATGAGTAAAGGCCTCCTCTGCTATTTTCTATCCATCTTAAATCTGAGCCCCAACCTACTGTAACATATCAAGAGTTTTTCCATTCTTAGCAAAACTTATCTTGTGTGGATTTCAACAGTGATAGAAGTTAGTTACAGGAGAGCCAAAACTAAAGACTCTCAGGAGGTCTTGTTAATGCTACACAACTAGGTGACAGGACAGTAAAAGAAATTCATAGCAAAATTATCCTGCCTGAGGCTAAAAAACAAGCAACTTCCATTTTATATACACAGTGACGGGCTCTAATTCAGCCACTGTTGAGGGTTGTGGTAATCACAGACAGTTCTGTGAAAGCATCTGTTCAATGCTTGGTAACAGTCAGAAAGCAAATAAAATGTTAGGAAAGGAGAGCAATAGAATGCAGCTATAAAAGTACATGGATGGGCACGGCCTGAACATACCATCTGATTCAATTTTCACTTTAAAATATATAGAACAGCTTAAAAAAAAAGACAAGAATGGATAAAGGCAGAACAGGTTCTGTGATAGAAATAGCAAGTAATCTAGCAGACACCAGTTTTTAAAATGAGATGCTAATGGAAAACAGCAGTTATTAAAAAATCAGAAGTAAAATATAAAGGGTGGCAGGGAATCATACTTTTCACAGCTTCTTTTACTATAATTACTAGAGAGCTTAAGGCCATTAAGAAGAAGTAGTGGCACACAGTACTGCTTTGAAACTCTTCACTATGTGAAGTTGTGGATAATAAAGATTTAAATGTGTCCAAAAATCAATTGTACAAGCTAATGCTGGATGGAAAGGCCTCAAGCCACACCTGCAGTATTCCAGCACTGTCCAGCTGCAAGATTAATTTAGGGAGATCATACTGTAGATCTCCCTCCCTCTCAACCTTCCCAACCAATCTTTTATTGGCAGCCATCAGACAGGACATTAGCCAGAGCTGGGATGCTTTTATTTGCCTATGCTGGGCTTCCTAGTGTAATTTTATTATGGACTGAGAACAATTCTGCAGGGGACCTGGGAGCACTGGTGAATGAAAACACAACATGAACTGGCAGTGTGTGCTTGTGGCCCAGAAAGCAACATCTTTCAATCTGTGTCTTAGTTCTTACGGAAACAAAAATCTGGAACAGTCACTGAAGTATACAGAATAGTCACCTTCCTAGTCTTATTGATGATGTAGCTTGTCCAGATCCAGTTGCGTTTTAAATGCCCATAAAAGCTGGAATCCAGACCTGCAGCTCCTAGCCCATCCCCTGGGATAGTTCCGTCATCAACCACTTCTCGGCTGCCTCTAAGAGAAAGTGTAACAAAACAAGTAGTGATTATTTAGTGAAAGCATTCCTTAAGTCATGTGTGCGCAATGTGCAGAGCTCTCCTCTTACTGTCCCTGGGGTTGGGAAAGAAGGGGAGAAAAAAATCCTCCCTCCTTTAACTCTCTTCCAGAAGTAGAGTTAACAGCAAGCCTTCAGGCCTGATATTTAATGACTGAGCTTCCACTTTAAAAATTATACCTAAATTAATTAATTATTGTTAACTAAGTACCAGTGGTCATGTTAAGAATGATAATGACTACAATGCCTATCACAGAGCTACACAAAACACCTGCTCAGATGAGAAGTTTTCTCATGGCAGAAAATGCTACTATGAAGATATGGATTCAGTCAAGCTTTCAATAAGCAATGCTTTCATGAAAACACTGCACCACTAATTAAATCCAAAATCTGGTGTTGCAGTCATTTCCAGTCAAACAAGATATCCCATTTCAAGAGATCTGTTACCATGTAATATGCAAAATCTGAAAAGTGGGCTGGAAACATAAATACCCATTTGATCGACAAGTTCCTCGTTAACAGGGACACACAGCCACTCATCTCTTTAATCACACAGGCTCTGAGTAGCAGAAAAAAAAACAAAACACCCAAAAAACTCCAAGACAAAAAATCCTAAAATGCTCATCTTAACTGCATTTGCTATTGAGTAACATTCTCAAAAGCAGAACAGTTCTCGTTCCTCTATTCGTGTGACACAAGAAGCATGGAGCAGACGTACGTGGTGTATTCCAGCATGGCACACTTGCGTTCCAGATTGTGCTTATCCACTGCTGACTGCTGCTCCATTGCCAGCGCAGCCTCCTCCTCTTGAGGATTACTTCTCTTTGAACGAGGGCAGCGGACAACTCCTACACACACAAATGGTTTTGACGATCAGGATGAGGAGTTAAGACTTCAATCCATCTTTAATCCACTCTCTGAGTACTGCTCTCACTGATGGACCAAGCAGCACTTGTATTTGTACCGCTACTCGATAACGCCTGCTGCTTTCTTGCAGAGTCTCATGGTGCCTCAGCTAACTCTGAGTACAAAGCACTAAACTGGCTCATGGTGTCATCAGGAGCAGAACCTCTTCCCTCCGTTATATTTCAGGTATATCTGTGTATCCCATTTAAAAATGAAAAAAGATCGAACATGAAAATAAACTCTGAAAAAGCGAGGTGCAAAACTCCCTTTGCTTCTCAGCTAACTTGGGCTGTTTGCTAGAAGGCTTAGCAACACGTTTATAAGCAAGAGAAAGCTCTGTCTAAACTAGCGGAGGATTATGACCACTAACTATCTTCAAAAAGGTTTTTTCATAGCTGGGCTGAAATCTAACGGGGCTGTTATCAAATTTGATTCTTCTAACGTAAGAGCAATAATTCTTCCTCAATGCTGCTCTGAAAATTTTAAGTGTCGAGTTTGTGGTTCTCAACTTCATAGAGTTAAAAGGACAAAACTCCAAGTTTTAGCTTTTCTTGGTGCAGCAGGGGAGCAGCCAAGTTAACAAAACACGAGGAATTACAAAAAGGAGCCTGTATTAAGCTTAAGGAAAAACAGAGGAATCGTGGTATGAACAGAATAAACAGCAGAGGTGATAAGAACGTACAGTTATACCATACCCAGTGGTGTATTAAGGCAGACACACTGCAGATCAAACCAGAAGTTCTCCACGTCCTGCATGGTGTTCAGGACGTACAGGCGCCTCTCAAAGGGGCGGCTGCTTTGAGCCAAGTTATAGTGGGGATCACAGATGGTGGTGTCAACAATCACAGCGTTCCTCTTCATGTACACAAACACCTGTCAAATACAGCGTGTTTCAGGCTGACAGAAAGAGATCCATGAAGCTGTGTAATTTACAGAACGTGGAATTTAATACAGGTTAGGAATGATGAGCATTTTCTCAGCCTTTGCTGTTTCGAGCCAACATTCCAATACTGTGTAAAGACACCAATACTGCACTGTATTTCCAAACTTCCTCTACCAGCAATCCCGAAATTTCTCCTATAGATTTAGAACAATTTCTTTCACACCTTGTGCATAAGACTATTCCAAGTTTCCACAGAGAGTGACTACTTCCTACAACCTCTCATTTGGGGGCCTATATGTCTACCTTATAAAACGTACACAGGGACTGCCTCCTCCTTTGCGTGCCCTCTTCAATTACAAAAAAGATGCTTAAGAATTTTTTATTTTATTGTAAGTGACTTTATTCTGTGAGTTAGTCATCCAGCACCTTAATGAACAAGGAAGTGGCATGCTCATTTCTCATAAAGTGCTGCCAGTCTGAAAACTCCCAAGTCATTATTTCATGCGACTTGCAGCATTATACATCTGAACAGCATCTTTTCAAAGAAAGGCAGAAATTCCAGAGAAAGATTTCCAGAGAAAAAGCAAGTTACAATATGTAACGTGGAACTGAAGGTTTACGTATGCGTCTGAAACATCGGTAGGTATTTACAGTCCCCCAAATCTTTCATGTGTTTCACTGAGCCAATACCATGAAGAATGACGGTTAAATTTTCAGATTACCTGGTCTTTCTCTTGAAACTTCTCTGTTGGGCCAAACTGTATCAGTCCCATATAACACAACCTCTGAAGGTTTTCTACCACCGAAAAGATGTATCTCCTGCAGCAACGTTAGAAGCATTACAATTAGCACTCACGAAAACAGAAACAACGATACCAACAAACATGCAATTTTCATACAGCAACCTGAAGCGTCAGGAAACCAGCTGCTTTTCTGAAATACTGGGTTTTAGAGTTTCTGAAGCTGTATTTTCTCTGAATTGTCAGTTCACAGAAAATTTGGAAAGTAGAAAGGTCAGCAGTTACAGGCCTTAGCTAAAGACAAGTCCTGACAGTTGATACTATCCAACACTATTCACTCACAAATGACATGCCTGCGGATTTGGGAAACATTGTACAAGCCTCCAACCATCCAAATCCATGCCTCTGGCCACGATTTCCTTGGGAAACAAATGTTTCCAACCTTAAGGATTCTGTGTGATTCTGATTCTGTGTTTACAAATATGCGTAGAAACTAACAGCGCTATTAATTCCACGTACTCACATCAATTTCCTTGAACGCTGCTTTCCCTTTACATCTGCAATCCAACCTCTATTTCTAAACCTTCTAGATGAGGAATGGCAAACAATGGCAGACACGCCAGTGAGAGCACATAAGCAGAAACTGAATGCTATGTACGAGAGGCATGAGCTAAGTAATGTGGCACCTTTTAAAAGATTTATGAAGGACAGCATCATTTAGACTCTATTAAATTTTGAATTTCACAGCAGTGAGGAGTGTGTTTTGAACAGAAATAACATCCTGCTGATGAGTTATGAAGGACAGTGCCTCCCAGTTCTCAAACACTGCCTGACAGCATGCATGAATGCCATTTATTAGTTTCTTATTACCTTCTATTTGGGAGAGAAAAATAGTTTGGCACACTACCCTTAGAAGATTGATGATCCTTGTCTCAAGTAACAAAGTTCTCTTTGACACAAACAGGAAATAACCGAGAACACAGTCAACCACTTGTTTCCTCCCTAGAGCCATTTTCTTTGACTCCTCTGCTTACCTTTTGTAGAGAAGCTGCTGTCGGACTGACCTTGGGAGAAATCTGATCAGTGTGTGCTTTTTTACTGGATCGTTTAAAAAATCTTCCAGACCATCCACCTACAATTATTTGTTAGTTAATCAAAATATGAAATACGACTGTCCTATAAAGTATCCAGCTTTGATATCAGAGCTGTCTACTGAAATATTTTTTAAGCAAAGGTTACTGCTTTTGTAAAATGGTTAAGCGTTATCCATTCTAATCAATGAGGCAGAAGATTCAGTTAGACTACAGAAAGCTCTTTGCAAAACCCAAGTTTCAGAATGTGCAGTATTACACAGCTATACATATTTAATAGAATCACAGAATCATGGAATCATTTTTCTCACATGGCTGTTCAAACAACCAGCTTTTTTGGAAAAGAAACTATCAGGAATTAAAATTTCTACTTTCTAACGGCTAGTTTTGTTAAAAGAGCCTAAGATGATACTTGTTACTGCTCAGAGGTACAGCTGAATTATCAGATTTTAAATTAAATCAATTACGAAACAACAAAAAAACAAAGCACTATACCTTATAGCTCACTTGCACTATCTGAACAAAGAGTGAGAGAGGCAAGCAGAGAAGAATGTCACTAACAAGAGCCCATCCAAATCCAAACTCTCTGTGAACTGGCAGAGGAGGGACATAGCGCATCCAAGATGTGTCATCCACATACACTGGGAACGAGACAGCTGGCTTAGACTCAGATAGCATGAACACAGTTCTTACACTAGTAATTTTATTGTGAGTGTTCAAGTAGAAAACTTTCGGCAGTTCATTGGTTACCTGAAAATGATCTATCTCATTGATTTTCAATCCCTTTTTGAAGTGACTTTTATATTTTTCAGTGTTGGTAAGGACTCTTGAAAAGCACATTTAAGCCTACTAACAGTAAGTCTGCTCTTTTTTTCTTTGCTTATACAGACACTTTAGAGGATGCCTGAAAGCTACTAATACAATAAATTCCCATGTTCTGAAGCATTACCCCCCCCAATATAATCTGTTCCAACACTTCACCACCCTTCAAGTATATTAAAAACCTAGATATCCAGTCCAATTCTTTTTCTAATCCTAGTAATATGGAGAACAGTTTATCAACTAACTCTATTTAATCTGTCTTCACTTTGGAAGACGTACATCCTGTCTATGTACAATTTCTTTTTGTATAAGAAACAGAAGGTGGCAACATTTTGTACATTAGTTTAAGCACTAATTATGCAACTATGGCCTCAGTGTAGACCTAATAAAATTAAATCTAAACCATTACTCCAAATTTACTTAAGACAATTTGGAATTCAAAACCTCCAAGTTTGGAATAGCAAACCTTCCAGCTTGTTATCATCCATCATTTAAGTCTATTTTATTTTGTTACCTAAGTCATTAAGAAATAAAGTAAAGCTCCTGTATGATATCTTTTTCAACTTGAGAACAAGTCATTAATAATCTCTCAAGCATTTTTCCCAAGCATTTGTGTTCCTACTTCAATGTGTTTTCACTGAAATCACATTGTGAAATGGCTACAGAAATACTACACTGAACCTTGTCAAAGCCTGAAGTAAAGTCAAGATAGGCCTCCTCTTACCTGTTTGATTGGACAATTCTACTTCTGAGTCCTGGGCAGCAGTTTCAGGATTTGTCACAGTTTTCATGATTTGTACAGTTCCATCTGTCTGGCCTTCATTCACACTCTGCCTTTGTTTGCTGCCTTTTTTCTTACCATCACCACTTCTTTTTCGGTCTGTTCCATTTAAAGGGTGTCCATAAATTAAGTACCAGAGGAACATGTGGACTATTCTTAAACGGGGCATTTTGGGAAGAAAGCCAAGAGAACGTCCGAGTCCTGGAACTGGGAGGAAAGATCACGTACCAAAGAGAATTAAAACAGGAGAAACAGCTTCCCTTGCAAAACTGATGTGAAGAAAACTGGAAGGTAAGGTGGGAAATCAAAGGCATCTCTATAAGAGAAAAAAAACCCAAACACTTCTCTCTTAGGAGAGCCTAACATCTGAATGGGATCATTAATAATACATGGCAAAGTGAAAGATGAGAACAAACAAAAAAGTTTGATGTACCTGTAACAGGGTGATAGTTTTTCAGTTGTGTTATGCCCATTTTTTCATCAGTTTTCTCTGCCCGACTATTATTTTCATCTTTACATGAGCTTTCTTGTCTATCTCCTGACTCAGGAAATGCCTCTTGCCCCAGGTTTTCTTCCTCACCATGGTCCTGGGATGATGGTGTCTGGGGAACTTTAACCCTGTATTAAAACCGTACAGCACTTCGTTAAAACTTAGATAAGATATGATTGTCTGCTTCAGTTGAAAAAAGATGGCATCAGTGCAGCTGGTAATTAAAAGAAACGCAAGTTTCTTTGCAAAAGGAAGACTGCCTTGAACACTTGCTCCCACAACACAATAACAAATAAGAGTACTTTGATAGAAAAAGAGATCCTTTTATGGGCTTATTTGAGAAGATAAGCTGGGTGGTGTAATTTAACATGCACAATGCTATTCTCTCTTGATATGAAATTTCTTTTTTTATATTAATCTTTTCAGACATAAGGTACAAGTGATTTTCATTTCAGAATGTATCAACAGTTCCTAAGTAAGGGACTGGAATATTGTCTTAGAGAATTAGTCTCCTTATGAGGCTACACAGCTGTAGTGGAAATGCTAAGTCAGGGCTTGAAGCAGTGATGGAGCACCTGGGGGGAAGGCAGGGCCAGCCCAGGGGAGCTCAGGTGCATGCAATGCATGTGAGTGATTGGAAGGGGTGGAGCAAGGATCCACCCCTTCCCAGACCTCATTTAAGGGTTGGCAGTGGAGGTGAGGGTATTTCTTCTAGAGGTCCCTGGGTACCTGAGGTCTTCCAAAGGTAAGCAATTTTTCTTCCTTCGTTTCTGTATCCGTGGCTGCTGCATTTGGGCTTGTTCTTATTTGCTGTAGCCTAGGACTTTTCCACCCTGCTATTACTGCTGTGTTTTCTATCACGTTATAGCATTACAAGAGTCGTATTCCTTCTTTTATGCTTTGTGTCCAAAGTCATGAATCTCATGCTCTCTACTTAAATCCCAAAAGAAACAAAGTGGGAATTTCTTCCTCATTAATCTCTACAGTTCCCATATTTCTCTGTCTGCAGCTGAAAAGAGCTCTAGGTTTTCTTTAAATACTGCACCAAGATTACAGGTCTAATTTAGGCTCCATATCCACTACTAACCTAAAGACATACAATTAAGGAGCTTAGTGTTGCCTGTAGGAAGGTCCCATCCTCTGTGAAGGGTAAAACTCTGTGTGCATGACACCATGCAAAACAAGTCTCTCTGAAATGTGAAGACAAGGAGAATAGAGAAGCCAAGAACTTGAAGCTAAGACAAGGGATTAGCGTTCACTTCCTCTTCTTTCCTGTCTTTGGGTGATATCCAGCACCCTGCTTCATCTTTGTGCTTTAATTTTTCTATTGTTAAAGAGAAGGCTAATCATTCTTTTGCTTAATTTGTCTTTATTTCCTCTTATGTCTTTGGAAGCACTAGACATAATAAGCCAGTTTCCCCAGAAACCATACAAACCATCAGGGAACTTGCCTGCTTGCTGTGCTTGAATTGGAGATCCGGAAACGCACCTGCTCAATGGCACTTCTTACAAGCGGATCACTAGGACTCACTGAAGGATGAACGACAAACTCTACCTGTTCAAAGCAGAAGGAAACAAATAAGGGATATTTATGGAGATATTAGCTCTTCTCTGTTTCAACTCAGAGGCTGACTTACAGTTTCTTCAATACTCTTTGTTGTCAAAATGAGATTAAATAGGATTGTGTAGCCTGACAACGCAGGGAGAGACCATAAACAGAACCTCTCAGAAGGGAGATGCAGGGACACTGATCTAGGGACTATTCCCTCATCACAATCAACTGCAGTACGATAACTGAAAGCAACGAGTAACCTGGTTTTCACAGTAGCCTAGTTTAGGACACTTAACTTTTGGGCAGCTCACTTGTGGGTTCTTCTACAAAAAGTAAAGTTCTCCTTGTATTTCAATAAAAAGGCACCAAATATTTTGGTAAATTAAAAAGGTTGTGAGGAAAAGCTGCTTCTGTCACCAGGATTTGAGCAGTCACCTTTTTACTAATGCCATCCTGAATGACTGTAGTACGATAGATTCGGAGGAGTCCTTCTTGTGAAAGCTTCTGTACCAGTCGGATGATAGATTTTTTGCAGCACTTAGTGGAGACTCCTTCTTGCTTCTCTTGATCCATGACCATTTTCTGAAGCCTACAAGATACAAAAATCACTGCACTTTAAGCTCAGAAATACTACAAACTGCCTATGTGGTTTGCTAGCACTTAGCCTTAAATTTCACCTGTATTTTTTCTGTTATCAAGCTTATCTTTTTAGATGAACAGTGCTGTTCTTGTGTGACCCCAGGCACTGGCATACTATGAGAGGATAAAAAAATGTTGATCTCTGGGGTAACTCCAATCAATCTTAATAGAGGTTCCTGATTTCTCTATGTGATGTAGACCATTAAAAATTTCGCTTGTTTGATGATCTGCAAAGCACTATTATTGCTCCTAAACAGCTGACTCATTTTTAAGATTGAGTTCTCATCTCCACCCTTTCCCGCTGCAATCTCTGCATCATTACTGCATATTACTACTGTTAGGGACAAGAAGAGCCAAGACCACAAAAGGCACACAGGACTGCTTATGCTACCACAGTGCATCAGGCCCCAGCCATGCTGCTTTCTGTCACACTCACGTGAACAAGCTTTCAATCAGCCGGAGGTTTCGGACAGCTTCCACGATGAGGTTTCGGCGCTTCAGCAGTCTGTACGTTTCACGAGATCGCTCAACTGCTGCAGCTCTGGAACGCTTTTCCTTCTTTTGGTCACACATCTTCTAGTGCACAGCATGGAAAGGAAAATAATTTACATAAAGCATTAAATGTCCTTAGCCTGATGTTGTTTCATCATACAGCAGCGTCTCAGCCATTCAGAGATTTGATGTACTTATTTGGGAAAGAAAACTAGTCAGTTGGGGATTATCTTTTATCTCCCCTTCACAGGTATGGAACTAAAGCAGGAACTAAGACTTCCATGAAGTTAGGTGCACTTTGTCTGCCCATTCTGTATTGCGAGCCAAGTTAATTTGAAAGTTTTGCCCTAGAGAGCTGGTAAATACACGGACACAGTGCTGAGTCCAGGCCAACGTATCCTGTCTCTCAGAAAGGTTTCTTATGCTCAGTCCTGCAGCAGCAAGGCTACACAACTTTTATGCTGAAGCTCCTGTGTTCCTCCTTTTGAGGAGGCGAACCAGATAATGTGCACCAACAGACATTAGACAGACACATTAAGTCAACTGGGGAATTCACAGAACCCCAGGGAACTAAACCAGAATGGTATTTTGGACGTCTCCCTTCCTATCTGCTGGAGTAGTTTTCTTTTATAATTAACAATAAGGCAAGGAAGATGTAAATATGCTTTAAAATGAAATTTTAAAAAATTACAAATATTATAAATGAATAGAAAAACTGTAGCTGGTAGTCTTGTTGTAAATGTGCAGGACTTTGCTCAGATGGCCATACTAAAAAGGAAACATTAAGACCTGTGATCTTACCTTAGGATCTTCAAGTCTGACCTCCTCAATCACAGCCACATCTCCATCTTCATCAGTGAGAGGAGGGCAGGTGGAAAGGCCAGACTCCTGCTTTACAGTCTCCAAAGTAGAACTCTTTCCTGAAAAGCTGTCTGGGAGTTCATCAGGTTCTTCAAGAACTGGAGGGGAAGGCGGCTTCTTCCCCAGGGACTTCACAGCTGTTGGCTTCGAGCCTGGTTTAAAAGCAAGCACTCTTGTTATGCTCTCAGTTTCCTCTAAATGTTCAGCTCTCTATGAAAGGCCTTCTCCCGTTCACAGAGCTAACTGTACTAAAAAACCTTCTGCTACATTTCTCATATGCTATTCTATTCTGCTGAAAGCAGAAAGAAAGAAGTGGTTTGATTGTGAATGGCTGCACTCAGTGCCCAAAAGCAAAGTTCTTTTTCAGAATTCACCTTTTAAAAAAAAAAAAAGTGTGGTCTTCAAATAATTCTCTCCACACAGGGGAGACCACAAGGGGCCAGATCAGCTTACTCAGAAAGCGCTGTCTGCAGAAAGAAGAGTCACAAAGAAACTCAAGCTCTGCCAGAAACCTGAGGGGAACTCTCCTGACCCAAAGCAGATTTAGTGTTACTCCCATGACAACCTACTTAATATATGGAGATCTGTTCTCCTCTCTTCCCCTGGAGTTCACCAGAGATGCAGTAGGAACATACAAATAGTCAAAATAAACCACCACATCCTCTTTACAATATGACCCCAAAAGGCTGGCAGTTTCACATAAAGATGTTCCAAATAACTCAAGAAAAGATGAAGCAATTAGCTTAGGAAGAAATTTTCTTTTTACAATAAGCTTAGGTGAGAAGGTTGTGGGTCAAGTCATCCCAAGGCAAGATCTCAGACAAGAAGTCAGTACTAGCCCATGTACAGTCATATCACTTGAAGGCTTGTGCCAAATACATTAGTCTGTGTACTGATGCAGACTCTAGAACTCAATTCCATACATTTCCAACTGAAAAACAAACAAACCACTGCTAAAAGGGAAAGTTGTTTTTTTTTAAATGTTTGGCTAAAAAAAAAAAGTTAATTTGCTGGTCTGTCAGCTCCTGTTCTATTTCCTGCACCTAAGATAGCTGCATGTCCAATGGAAAGAAATGATGCATTTCAATGAGGGACATTTCTGAGGAAGAAACGAAACATTTCAAGAAATACAAAATCTGTTTAAATCCCTTCTGAAGTCTTCAGAGACTTCAAAAGCGAAAGCTCCACCAAGATGGTTCTCTGATGGGCACAGTATAAGGTACTTTGAAAAACAGAGTCCATGACAGGCAGCTTGTCAGTTGATCTGAGAACATCCAAGGCAAATATAAAATTTACCTAAGGATGATGTTTCTGTGAGCAGCCTAAGCCAACCTGACTGCTAGCTAGCATGGTCTCTTCAGTATGCTCATTCTTAGCCATGTGTTTTTGTATCCTTTCTTGCAATTGTTTGGGAATTTGTCTGACCCTCTTCAGAATCGTTTCAGCTCTTACACCACCTGAAACATAATTGAGTATCCAAGGAGCGAGGACTGTGAGCCCATTTCACTGGCAGGGAGAAATAACACAATGATAAGGAGAAGCAGATTTATGTTCCCAGTGATTGGTGATAACCAGAAATGTTGGCTGTCACACAGACACCAGAGGACACTTCAACCCCGAGAATCTCCAGAGATCACCACATCAACAGTATTACAAAACACAATCAGTTTGAGGGGGAAAAAGAGGCCCACAAAAAAGCACAGAAACACTCAAGAATAAATATACAACCAAAAACCTTAATGAAAGCTAATAGTGGCTTTTTTTTTCTTATTTAATAGAATGATCCTTAAGAAAAAAAAAAAAGGGTTCTTTGCAAATTTCAAAATCACAATCTACCTTTAGCTGGTGTTGGCTGATGAGCAGCATCCTGGGAAGTTAATTTCAACAGAGGACCTGAACTGGCCTTCTGGCCTTTTCCTCTCTTCTTGCCATATTTCACTTCTTCTTCGTTGTCAGACTCGGAGACCAAAGTGTCCTCCTCTCCAGGGAAAGCATCTTCCAGCGGTGGGGAATCTTCCGGCACTAGAGCCAAAGTAACTGTAGCTAACTGCTCACTCCGAGCCTTCTCTCTCTCAAACTGACGATTTAAATCGCTCTCCTCTGCAAAAATGTATGAAATATACTTTGTTGTCCTTTGCCGACCTTCATCCTCCATAAAACCCTAAGAAAAGAGTTGGAACGTTATTTTACTACCTTACTTCTCCATTCTTGCAGTCTCTTCTCCAGCATCAACAGTGGAAAATTCTTCTAACTGTTCTCACCACGTATCAAAAGATACCATATTATTAGCCTTCTTTTTCTAAATAACAAAAATGTTGACTAACCTTAGCATATAGAAACCAAAACAAACACTCTGTTTGAAAAATACATTTCTATTATCTGTGTATTAGCATGAAATGTCTAAAATATGTGGGATGTATAAAATTCTAAGGGAGAATAAACTTTATGTAGTTAGCACAGAAATAATTTTTTTCAGAAAGTCTTTCTGCAATGTAGAATTTAAGAGAATGAATCACTTTTAGGTAGAACTGCTGCTACTCTGCCACACCAGGTGCTTTAAGACACCTGGAAAATTCAGCGAGCCATCAATGAGGGAAGATTTCTTTGCAGCTTGTTTAGAAAGTGTGCTTACACATTCCTATGATTTACATTGTTCAATTGTCTTTAATTCTACAGAACTTTTCAGAAAATGACAAGATTTTAGCCAACAATTCTCTGCTGAGGGGAGATGGCAATTATCCTGCCTTTGTGGGAAGGAGTGGGTGGGTGTATGCAGGAATTTGTTCATCTGTAAGTCATAAGCCTGATGAAATGGAATCGAAATCGAAATATTTGGAAATAAGGAGTTTAATTACCACAATCTCTATGGAAGAATGTTTTTTCCAGATTTTTTTTTTCAGAATTAATGCTTTTTAATACGTAAGTAGAATGATGATTTTAAATGTTCAGAGGATCTCTGACAAGATCCTACAGTAAGGAAAAGGAAAGCAGGCAGTCTTGCAAAACAGAAGTTGTCTCATAGTCCAAGATGAACCAAAATGGCTATTTAGAGTTGAGACATTTATGTTCACCTCCAAAAAGTATTCCAGAAAATGCAGAATCCCAAATGCCTGTGGGTTACCAGTGATTACAATAAGTGTGCTTTAGTGGTCGAGGCCCATTTGTCTGCCCTGCCTCTTTTTGGAGGCTATACCTGCCTCATGGTGCTGGAACAGCATCATTCTGGAGTCCTGTGAAGCTGCATCTGGCACAATCCCACCTGTTAGTGCAGATCACCAGAGCGTGCATTCAGCAGAGACAGCCAACAGGATGCAAGATGCACTTCTTCCCCAGTCTTTAAGTTCAAATTTTAACTGAACACTTCTGCTGTATACCTTTTCCTCAACTGAGGTCGTGATCTTCTCAATCTTATCAGAGTTATTTCCCTGCAAACTCTCAAATCCCAGCTGTTTCTATTGTTTGAGATGTAATATGTTGTAACATATTACCACAGTAACCACAATTAAATTTTCAGTTTCATTAAGTATTGAAATTATTTTATTTTAACCTTACTTTGACAACTTTGTACCTCTCCAGAAGACGACAGAGCATCCTTGATTCCAGCTTCCCCACGTTCATAGCCAACCGAAGTTCTGCCTGAGAAATACCTTTGGTTCCTCTACTTTCAACTGTTTCAGACAAAAGAAAAAACAACAGAAAATCCCTCACAGAAATACTCTGGCCCAATTGCATACAAATACGTCTGTATATATGCTCATATTTGTTCTTAATAACCATTACTAAGTCAAACTTGTCTTAAGAGCTACCTGATTTTGAAACCTACATCAGAAGATAAACCTTAACAGTCACTGCTAGCAACTACATAATTTTCAAAGGCATACACAAAATACAGTCAAATATTGTCATAAAATGCAACGCAGCATCCCAGTAGGATGAGGTTTGAAACTGAAGTTTCATATTAAAAACAAGGGAATTTTGCAACTATTTTCTACAGTCAGATATTTCTTTCTCCATTGTGCTCCGTAATGAAAGGAAAAAGGAGTATGAACACTGTTTTTTTCACCACCTTTTCTCATCCCACCACACCACCCTTCTGCTTCTACCATGCTGATTTATTTTGGTGGTTCTGAATAGCTGATAAGCTTACAGGGATGGGTAGCTGGCAGCAGCAATGACTGCTGTCATAAAGAAGGAAAAAAGGCCAGCAGGACTTTCTGAAATACAATGACAGGAGAAACAGATTCTGAATTGCTGTTTAACTAATAAAAAGCACATAAGCTTCAATTTAAAAAGAAAAAAAAAAAAGCATGAACTGCATTCTGTTCTCCTTAAAGGCAAACATCCTTGCACAGTATTTAAAATATAGCAAGACAAGAAAAGGAGAATTTGTAGGAAAACACATCAAACTAGAAGTTCTTAACATTTTCATGTTTTCTTAATCACTGCCTGAGATTTGGAATGGAGGGAATCTTGTTAACTATTCGGCATTATGTTCTTGTCAGAGATGAAGCCTAACAATCAAGACTCAGCGTTCCTTTATATCAGACAGTCTCACAGAACTGTAGGGATTGGAAGGGACCTCTAGAGATCAAAGTGCAGCCCCCTGCTACAGCAGGTTCCCTCCAGCAGGCAGGGACTGTCATAAGGGACAGGGACAAGGAAGTCCCAGCTCTGACCAACCCTGGCACGCTTTACTTCAAAGACTGACAATCCACATGGGCAACACCAAATGTAGGAAGAAAGTATCTTCCTCTGATATGCAGACAACTGAGATATGAAGAGATGGCATGACTGCCCCACCACCTACAGGAAGCCTATAGCTCCAGTCTGATCAGAATGTAACTTTCTTTTCCATAAAAAAATAAACACTATGCACAGAAAGCATCAAACTTCCAATTAAAAAAAAATCCACAATAACTTTATTTTATAAATATAAGGAGCACGAAGGCAATGGGAAAAATCTTCAGCATGTCTTATCTGTGGTACTTTAAGACCCTTCGCACACAATACTGTAATTTAGCTTAATACGAAGTTAAGAACCCTTCTGTACTCCAGAATTAAGCAAATCAAGGAAACAATTCTGTTAGTCTTTGTAAAAGTAACAGATAAACTGTTCTGCACACACACATATTCTACTACATCACCTACTTAGCTCATAAGCCTGGGTGAGCATATCCCTTTCGCAAACAATATCCACAGGCTGAACAACTTTTGTGATCTCTTCTTCATCATCATCGTGATAATCTTCCATTTTCTTCCGAAATTCTTTTAGTAATTTAAGGCAACGCACCATGACATCAGTACCTGTGAACAGGAACATCAGTAACAACTCTAAACAAAATGCAGCTTGCACGTGCGCATGCTTGAACCGTGTCATTTCCTCAGGCAGCATGAAAACATAGTGTAATGGGGAAGAAGACCAAAGACAAGTGCTTATTTCTAGGAAATGTTTGCAACAGCTTTTCCCTATGTGTGAATGTGTCACAACACTGACTAGCAGCATTCCTGATGTGCTCCAAACGTTCATGGCTATGGTAACATTAGGACTCCCCGGTGCAGTGACTTGTGAGTGCAATGGAAAACACTGCAAAAATGGGAAAAAATGTGAACTGTAAGAAAAAAAAACAACAGTGAAATGTGTTTCTGGGTGTGCTGAGCCACGGAATGACATCTTCAGAACACAGGTCTGACTGTGAGATCCCTCGCTGGGTCTAAGTCCTCTCCTTTCTGCCCTCCCTACAGATTCAAAGCACCTTTTAGATGCAAACTACATAATGACAAATATGCATGCACGCAATATAGAAGGAAGTATTTACCAAGCACCTAGCATACTGAAGAAGAGGATCAAATAGAACAGTCCTACCCCCCCAGCAGGATCTTAGAGCATAACTAAAATGTACAGCTATTTTGTACAGTTTCATCATCACTATGAGAAGAATAAATGCTCATGGTGTACTATAAATACACACAGTGAAAACAGAGACACAAAATCTAAGGTTGTGGTATTCGAGGGCAGGACACCCTGCTGCCCAGGAGCCAGAAGACAACATACATGATTCAGTTAACATGTTTAGGTAACTCTTCCTCTGCTTTTCCCTTCTGGGATATCACAAAAAAGTGGGGACATGACTTCAGCACAGCATTAGCAGTCCTGTTCCCTGATACAATGATGATCCACTATCACCAGAGTCATTTAGCTGCTGCTGAAGCATTCAAGAGACCCGTGTTTAAGGTAAACTAGAACTATGTTACTGTACAATGCCAGCTCATCAGGTGCAGTGCTTCAGTGGCAGAAGCAGCCAGTTCATCCTGCAGCAGTGGATGGGAATATCAACAACCATCTCAACTCCTCAGGCAGAGTCCTGCTGTTATAAACGCGGGGTGAAAAACTTCAGCTGAAATTACTGAGGTTATAATTAATGAATTTTATCTTTTGTTTACATATGATGACTTACTGAAGCCTAGCTGACATAAAGTTAATCCACAGTAACTTAAACACGTGACTGAACTCCAGACCAGATGATCCCACTGATCCCATTATTTTTCCTCATCTGAATTCTTTCCCTGCCAGATACTGCTTAGGACAGAAATAAAGCTCTGACATTTTGGTAGGGCTGTAGGCACTGTTATCTCATCCTCTGTTTCTCCAGTCCATTAATTTCCACTTGAAGCACTATTTGAAAACAAAAAGAACCAACAAAAAAACCCAGAATTTTTTCTTTTACTTTAGCTCCTGCTGCTCGATAATGTGCTTCCCATAGCAGATGCTGTGGCTTCATTTCTATCTGCTTTCCTGTATAGCTCCAGAGATTAAAGTATCTTGAACTCTTAAGAAAATCAGGTATTACTAATTAATCCTAGTTTAATACCTAGTGTTTTTTAAGGCATTTTTGCGGATTTTCAGCTTTTACATCCGTAAGATGGAATTATCATTCAAGTTGAAGATTCACCAGGTGGCATTTTTCATGGTGAAATGTTAAGAAGTAAACGCAGCTGCTGTTGTGCCAATCTGTGACAACACAAGATGTCTACTGCTTTGTGCGCTGCCACATTTATAAATGGATATGTATCTTCTTTCCTTTTAAGTAAACACTTTGGAAGTTAGATGTTTAATTACCAGTTATAAAGTCTGTCTCTTTAGAGTACTTCTGATCTCCCGAGTTTTATTTGCAGATGTACTGAGCTCATTAGAGCATCTCTGACACAATTTGAGAGCACATATACAAATACAGCAAGGTGTAATACACTCCAAGACAGTGTAAGAGAGAATCTATTTTTTTGACAATGATATACTAATCTGCATAACCAAAAGTATCATGTCATACAAACCACCTATGCTGAGGCCCTTGCTTGAACCAGAAATACATTAACTAAGTACAATATATACTTGGTCAAGTATGATGACAATTTTTCCTTGTATTTTATTGAGCATCTTTGAGGATCTCCACTGTGCTCCTGAAACTCTGAACTTAAGTGAATTCTGGTGTATAAAATCTGTGATATTCCTACAACATGAAGGTGGACCTGCATATTTGTGACAAACGATCTTCTCAGGCCAAAGCTGATTCTATCAGAACTCCGTCAAGCATTTCCTTATTTATTCAGTGCAATATGGGAGATTTCTCTCTGACCTTTGCTAGATGCTGTATCTACTTTTGGCTGTTGCTTCTCTTTGTTTATAACTCAATTTCCCTATACAGAACATTCCTTCCCCTAGACTTGAAAGATTTGCAGGAATTTATGTTATCAAGAGCCTTAATCCACCTCCATGTAACTGACACTCACATTTGTCTTCTCAGTGTTCTCACATTTTTGATCGGTTCTTCTTCCCTCTTCCTTTATGATCACTCCCTATTCACAAGGACCATTTCATTTGTGTTGCTTAGTTTCATACTCTAACTATCCTGTTCCCCCTGCCCTCAGAGCAGTTCACTGCATCTCTGAAGAAAATCCTGTTCATCTTTTAGAACTATTTGCCCTTTTACTCTGGCAAATCTGCCTCTTAGGATTTTCTGTGATTAAAGAAGATTTGTTTTCTATTTCCTTCAGCAATTATATTAATTCTATTGGTGATACCATCCTTCTTCATATTTTGTAACGTTGCTTCTTATAGTTATTGCCACAACAAGTTTTATCTGCATCTTTTCCTGAGAGGATCTGCTCTTGTTTGTTCCCTTTCTTCATGCAGCTCTACTCTTTGTCTTTCCACTACATGTTTGGAAATCATCAAGTTTTTGCAAACCTATTAACTTTGAATTCAAAGCAGTTTATACGCTACACTCTCAGTAGAATATGGGTTTTTCTGAACAGCAGTCATAACTGCTTGCTTACTTAAGGAATTCCTATGTAATGCTGCCGAAGCTTACTTTCGTAGTTTGATGTAAAACTTTCCAGAGCAACTGCATTCTGATGACCTTCATCAAAAATCGTAACTTCAGGAAAAGCCATAACAGGATTGACCTGTGTCTGTTGTTTGGTATTTAGTAATGGCCTTATTTGCTTTATATATCCTTTTAAAATATTGACTCGTTGTTCAACTTCCAGCCTGAAAGGTAAGCAGACTGCTCTTTGTCCCTTTACTCCTTACTGGGTTTAACAGTCTTACAAGGAGACATGATCCACTGAAACTACTTACTCTGATATAAAAGAAACGTGCCTTCATCCAAGATGTACGAAGTACCTACTTCTTACAAAGTTGGAACAAATATTTAATTCAAGTGGGCTGTAGTGTTCTAGCTTTATTGACACATTTATCTGAAAAACTGTCTTTGCAATTAAGTACTTAAATGTACTGTAATTTAAGGTTTGAACCCTATACAGAGATTGGCATCAATGTGACTACAAAAGAGGAAAGCAAAGATATGGTTCAGTTACCTTTCTTTGTCTTGTAGGGCCCTCCGTTGGGGTGTATCTCTTGCAGTGGGATGGATATCACCTTGGCTAGGCCAGCATTCATCATATATTGATAGAGACGTTTGAAAGTTCTCTCACAGAGACCCTAATGCAGAGAGAAATGACAAAAAGCAGTGCAGGACAAAACTCTGAATTTCAGGAAGTCCATGGAAATACCTGTTGATCTTCACAATGAAAAAAAGAAGCAAGAATATCACGGGACTGAGGAGTCCTCTTGCCTGTTTTGAAACACAGTATTTTGTGTTAGGATAGCATGAAAGGGTCTTAAAAGTCTATTAGCTTGTACACCAGGCAGAGCTTGAGAGGATTCTGAAGTCTGTTCAGTCCCTCCTGCCCTATACTCAAGCAGAAGCAACCAACTATAAAGAACTGCACAATTATATCCATTGACTGTATATAAAAAAAGTCTGTTACTGTGACAAAACTTTTCTGAAGCTGTGGACCGAATAGAAATTCTTCCTTACAGCAAGCAGTGACAGTAATTTGATCTAGAGCAATACAGCAGCAATACAGCAATGAGTTTTTTTTAATTCAATAAACTTTAAGATCCTACTTTCGAATCTTCCCCCAAAATACTATGCAACTTTAAAAACAGACTGCCTTTGATATGACTCATCTGTATTCTAGATGAGAGAGAATTTGAAAAAGAATAATGAAATCTCACCAATTCTTCCCTCAAGTTTCCTAATGTTTCCATCTGGTTTGAACGAGCACTTAGCATACTGGAGAGCTTCTCCATCAGAATATCATATTTACTCCTCCTAACCGAGAAAAGAGACTTGACATATTACATATAACGTTATCAGCACAAGTTACAACATTCTAAAATGTTAGTTATTAGAGAAGGCACACTGAAGTGTTCTGCCATTGTTTTTAAGTGAGAACACTTCAAGTTAACAGATGGATTAGAGCTACAATGACAAGAGACAGATGTACAATAGGCAATCAACAAGCACTAAGAACACTCTGTTTTTTTACAGTTCAAAGAAAAGTCCAGCATCTTGAAGAGGTGTTAATAAAGAAAATGAGAATAGTTAATACTGGGGAACTGTGATGGTCTGGCAACCACAGCACAAACGTTCATCACAGCAAATGGTGACAGCCTACCCAGGACATGTTTTAAACATCTGAGCAGCACATACCTATCAACATGAAAGCGAGTCAGGAGCAGAAGAATCGAGTGTTGCTGTGCCCCACTTGGTAGTCTTATCACATGAGACTGCATTGTTATGAGACCATTTCTGTCCAATACTCTTCGGTGATAATGAATTTTTCCAGCATCCACTCTAAAGAAAAGACAACAAGTTATCTAGAAGCGTAGGAACTTTTGCAAATGAATTCTAATTATCCAGTATTCCAATACCCTTATCTAAATTACCCATGGTATTAGAGATGTGCGTTGTGCTAATTTTCAAAGTGACAATCACAAAATTAAGAAGTACTAAAATTTAGCCTGTGGAATTGATTGAAAGTACAAAGCATTTGATACCATTTTCTCTTCAAAAGCTTTTGCTTTGTTCAGTGACCAGGAAAAAGTAGGAGCAGCCATACAAAAGTAGGAACAAGCCACCTAAAACCAAGTCTTTTAGAATAGCTCTTAATTGGGAATTAAAAAAGAATTTTAGGCATACAGCTTAATGCATTGTGACCTAGGTTTCTGCCAGAGCAAGAATAGGGAAATGACTTACATCTGTACGTACAATATTTGTAAAATTACAAACAAACCACAGGCACAACATAGCACTTTGCAAAATATTACAGAAAGATGACTTTTACAACCTTCCTCTGAACTATATGCAAAAAACAAGCATTGGAATACAATATATGAAAAACAGCGTATTCCTGGTGTCATATGGAACACTCAGCAACGATTTGATTTGTGTTTGTAGATACCCAACTCACAGAAGAGAACAAACTCTCAGATTCTGATCTTCCCTGCAGGGAATTTGCAGTATCATCTAGCTATTCTGTCACTTTTTCACTGAAGCAAAGAAGCTGGGTCACTGACTGATGATCTTGGTGTTTTTCCTTAAACTCCTTCCTGTTGCAGAAACATCAGGCTCTATTAGTAGCTTAATTTTTCCTGTTCTCTACATTGTCTTCAGTGCTCTGAGAATGGGAATCCTTCAAACTCTGTCTACTGACCGAAGAGAGAATCTCTGATTCCCTTAGAAAGTATCAGGAAGTATAATGAACTGAAGGAAGAGACCAGTACCTAAAATCATAGAATCATTAAGGTTGGAAAAGACCACTATGATCACCAAGTCCAACCCCAACCCATCCCACCACACCCACTAACCATGTCCCTCAGTGCCACCACCTCCCTAAGCAGCCTGTGCTAATGCCCCACCACTCCTTCTGAGAAGAAATTTTTCCTAATATCCAACCTGATCCTCATCTGGCACAACCTAAGGCCATCATCTCTTATTCTATCGCTGTTATCTCAGAGAAGAGGCTGACCCCCACCTCACTACAACCTCCTTTCAGGGAATTGGAGAGAGTGATAGGGTCTTCCCTGTGCCTCCTCTTCTCCAAATGGAACAATCCCCGTTCCCTCAGCTGCTCCCAATAAGACTTGTGTGCCAGACACCTCACAGCTCTGCTGCCCTTCTTCAGACATGCTCCAGGGACTCAATGCCTTTCTTGTAGTGAAGGGATCAAAATTGCAAAAGAGGCTCCAAGAACAGAACACTCCCATTAGTAAGGATGAAGCGCTACAAGTACAGATATGGGCTTAATCAATACACAGGAAGACAGAATTTTCTAAGCAGCCAGTAGAAATTCACCCACTTTAATTTAATTTATATAGCAAAATATAAAATTACTTGAAAGCCCCACTGTGAAGATCTCTCTGAAGCTCTCCTTGCCACCTGGCACGCCCCAGGCGCTCCAAGATGCAGTAGGAGAAATCAGGGAGCTTTAAGTCGGGATCCCCCTCCCAGCCTATCAAGGCTCTGTAGCGTTGGTCCTGGGAAGCCACGATGACCAGCTTCTCTCCCCATCTAACAGAAGAGAAAGGAACAAACGATTATTACAGAATCACAGAATCGTAGAGGTTGGAAATGACTTCTGGGGATTATCAAGTCCAACTCCCTGCTAAAGCACGTTCCCTACAGTAGGCTACACAGGAGAAAGTCCAAAGTAAGTCCACGTGGGGTTGAGCATCTCCAGAGAAGGAGACTTCCCCACACTTCTGGGCAGCCTCTTCCAGTACTGTCACCCTCAGAGTAACAAAGTTCTTCCTCATCATGTTCCTCATATTCATATGGAACTTAAATCCATAAGAACAGAGACATCAGTCACATTTCCCCCAAGAACACCATTCTTCACGGAATTTTCAAAAACGGAGTTAAAGGACTAAAGCTTAAAAATTAAGTTAAACATCCCTTAATGCCAGGTGTCAGGATTTCACTCACTTTTCAACAGCTTCTGTGTAGGTACAGCAAGGCTGCAAGTCCTTCCTTCTTATCTGATCGGTGATGTCCACTCTCTCTTTGAAGTACTGGCAGGAACCCTGCAGGCCATCTTTATCATCCAAAATCATGTGGACAGGATAGATGTCATCCAACGGCAGGGGATCCCTCTTGGTTTCCAGTATCCCCGTCTCGAGGTCTATCTCCTCATACCTGCAATGAGAGCAGCCAGCACGTCACCGGGCAGCTCCGGAGGGCTGCGGGAAGGGGAGCGGAGCGGAGCGGGGCGGGGTCCCCTCACCGGTCGTGCAGGCGGAGCGGCGGCCGCGCCCGCGGCAGCAGGTAGAAGCGGACGTCGGGCTGGGCGCTAAGCGCGGCCCACAGCAGCTGCCTCGTGGCGGGCTCCAGCGGCAGCGGGAAGGGCGGCGTGCGGGCGGCCAGGCGCTGCCACAGCGCTCCCAGGGTGATGCCATCCAGACCCTCCAGGGCCACCTCGTCCAGCAGCGCCCACAGAGCCTCCATGCTCCGCGCCGCTCACTTCCGGCACCGGGCGGCGGCGCACCGGAAGTGAGGTCACGATCTGCGACGGTAACCAAGGCAACGCAGAAAACAGGACGGCGGAGGCGCGGCGCGGCCTGGCGCTGCCCGGTTCCGCGGGCTCTGGGCGAGGTGGGGCTCTGCCCCCTGGGTTTGCCGGGTCCAAACCGAGTACGTGGGGCTGGGCCCGGGCCCGGGCCCTGTTCCGCCGCCCAGCTCCGACGTTGCGCTGCCTCGGTGAGGGCGCTGGAGCGGTGTTGTAGCGGAGGTACGGTGCAATTGGTAAGAGCCGAAGTATGAAGTTTCAGGTTTTTTTTAATGAGGAAGTAAACGTTTTAGTGACAAGTTTAAACTTCTGAGTATGTGAGTGCACTCTACCACAACTTCTAGCAGCAACTCTGGCATGCTCAGTAAGAGAAGTTCATGTTTCCTGAAAGGCAAGTAAGGTAAAATCTTCTCTTATACAATTTTAAATGTATCCAGGCTCTAAAGCAAATAAATCTTAGATTTAACTGACCCTGTGAATGGTACCAGTGCAGAAATGGTGTAGGGGAACTGTTAGGACCCAGCTTGAACTGGTGATTGAGCACCTGGTGAAGGGGTGTGGCTGGCCCAGGGTGCACAAGGCAGAGTGTTTGCACCTGTGCTCCCCAGGTGGCCAGAAGGGGTAGACTCCCCCTCCTCCCCACCCCGGGCTCATGTAAGGACCAGCCACCGAAGGGAGAGCTTCTCTTGGACTTCGGTTGCTTTCTGAGAAGGAGTGCTGTGCAGCCAGAGAGCCCCTTCACCATTGGGTGAGTTCAGCTCTTCTTTCTGTATACAGCTATTGGCCTACCTGCAAACGCTTTGCTTCGTGTTGCTTAGAACCTGTCAGAAGCAATTTTGCTTCTTTGCGAGTAGGACAAATGGCGTGGCCCTTTCAGCTGAGTGTCAGTTCCCAGATTAAAAACTCTCTGTGGTATCTGTTTCCTAGTTCTGGTATTTTGAGAAAAGCAACCAATGTATCCTTTGTTCATCAGGAAACTTGTTACACAATTTGTTTTATCTTCTGTTGACAGAGGAGTTTCTTTCAACTTACAGCATTCATGGCTAAGGAGGGTGCTGAACCACTAATGTTCTACTGTGAATAATTTATATACTTCCCTGTGACAATTCTGTATTCGTTTCAGCTTTATATTAAGGACATGGTGACTAACTTTGATGAAAAACATGATGAATATTTAATATCGCTTCAGCAGAGAAACCGGTAAGCATTGTTCCCATTGTTGAGAATGTGATATAGTATCAAATATGAGCAATTGTGAATGTTAATTTAAAAACTTGGTTGTGATGTGAAATCTGGCCTGCTGTGTTGCAACACATGTTCTGGTACGAGTTGTTTGGAATAGCTGAAGTAACCTTGAGACCTCAGAAGGAGCCTTGGTTTAGGCATCAGGATTTTGTATTGTTGTGGTATCAGTGGTGTTTGTTTTGTACTGGGAGGGTGGTGCACACAATACATAAATAGGTGAGAATGAGAACTTGTGGTTCAGACTCCTTCCCTAGGTTTTTTTGTTGTTGTTTAGAGAGGATTTCAACTATTTTAAGACTTCTGAATTTCTAGCCAAGACTCTCAAAACTTCTCAAGAAGAAAGCTTAAGCATAAGCATACAGAAAACCAAATGGGGAAAAAAAAAAGTGAAATGGTAAACAGTATAGTGAAGTCTTAGAAGGGAGACACTTTGTTGAGCTTAATGTGTCACAGGGTGTCAGTACTTATACAGGTATTGTAGAATGTGAACCAATCCTGGAAGTTATATTCTGAATTGTTACTTGAGCTATGAATAAAATATGTATATTTAGTTTTGTGACACTGTCTTTGCATTTATTGCTAATATGATCATCTGTACTGCAGACGAATGAGTTATTATCCTTTCTACTTTAGGCTACTGAGACATTTGAAAAGAAAGGATCCTACACAAATCAAACTGGAGCAGTTAGAGCAAGGATTTTCTCTGTATATGAATGGAGCTAATTCAGAGCTGAGAAACTACCGCAAAAAAATCCACTCATTTGGCTACTTCAAAAATGAGACACAGACCACCACAACAAATGGTGAGTTACACAGAGACAGCAGTCTAGAACTATTTTAAATATTTACTCATCAGAACTGTGATTTGATCATTGAAATTACTTCCCAGGCTGCATGGCAGAGTGTTTACTAAGCTGGTTGTGTGTTACAGAACTTTCTCTGCAGTTCCCTATCAGTTGTTCAGTTGATCACTATCTAATTCCAAAGCTTAGTTTCCTCACCTTTCTGCTTTTATCTAGAAAATTAGAAATTGCCATTGTAACGCCTTTGATACGTAGCACTGTTCTCTGACTTTAAGAGCTGATGGACTCCCGTGTTGTCTAGTGTCCTGCAGACAAATGGCATTTGATTAAATAGACTATAATCAAATTACAGACTTCAAATTTTGTTTAAACTATCATAGTCTTCTTAAAAAGTCAGGTAATCTTTTTTTAAGTATTTGAAGTAAAGAAAATTTGTCATCTTCTAGTGATTAGCTGGCTTTACTTGAAATGTGTATTTTAATTCTAGTTAAAGTCTTTCTGTCAAAGAGCAATGTAGTAGTAGGTGTAATTTTGCATGCATAAAATTATAAAGAGGGAGCTTAGTGGCCTTCTCATCCATTTAGTTTAATGAAAGTAAATGATTTCAGTAAATCCCAGTATAGAGCAGTTTATTCTCACATTAATGCAACCTATCTCATAGAGTATATCTTTTTAATTTGTTGCTATGTAGATAATGTCTGATTAAGTTTTGGTTTTTGCTTAACAATGAAGACAAACTTAATGTGAGAATTTATGACTGAAAACTTACTAATCTCAGCAATACTGGAAGCAACTTTTCCTTCAGTAACAATACTCCAACCTCTTTTTTTTTTTCTTTTCTGCCGTCCCTTTTACACTGGGTACTATTTGTTTTCAGGTTTAAACGAGTTCAGCTTTAGCTGTCTGTTATAGGATTTCCTGCAAGTCACACAGCATGGAGATGGGGAATGAGCTAGTCACCTGTGTCCTGCCTTAGTTGTGTGTAATGGTGCAAGAACTCCATGTTCTTGAATACTGGAAAACAGGAAATTGAGTGCTTCTGTCCAAATTGGGAAGATATGCTTTTTAGGTAGCCAAAGTACGTGTAAACAAATATCTTTGACTTTTTGCTCCAACTGTTGTGCTAGCAATTGTAACAGAACTCTGTCAGGAGGAATTTACTCTTCTCTAAGCTTAAGTAAAGAATTTTTTTGTGTTGGCTTGTTGCCCCTTGATTCAGTTCAAGTAGAATCCTGATCTTGTCATTAGGACCTGAAGTACTGAGGTCTTTTTTTTTTTTAAGATGGCATGGCAGCCGTTGTTCCCTTCCTCAACTCTGCCAAATCAGAGAGATGAAGCCACTGTCTCTAAAACAACTATGTGTTTTTCTGTTTAATAGCTATCAGGTGTTCTTATCTTAAATATGTGTAGTGACAGTGAAAGGCACCAACTAAATAATCATCCTGTCATTTTTCTTCTTCCATTTTGTTTTACCACTACAGTCCAGAATAGGTGTCTGTGGTGATCTATGTAGAATTCTTGCCTGAGGGGCAGTATCTTAGCAATTCTGCAGTCTGTTTCATTTTTTAAGCAATGATTAAATATTATTTTACTCACCAAAATGATTTTTGGCTAAGGTACAGCGCTGACTTGTCTTCCATATCTATCTCCCATGAGAGTTATTGTGTCATTTATTACTTCTAAAGCATCCATCCATCCGATTAGTCTTCTCTAAAAAATTAAGAACGTGTGATGCCTAATAGTACGGAATGGGCTCTTTATGCTTCCTGAAACTGTCGTTATAAATCTTTGTGTTCCCTCAAAATAACTAATGATAATAGTGATTGACACACTTTTTAAGCTTAGGCTTGGTAAGTGAATTGAAATAGGTAATGGACTTGCAATATGTATGATAGTGAAGCTGGTTTCCACATACACTGTCACTTACTTGGATGTGTAACTCAGATATACTCTCACAACCAACTATGTGCTTCCAGTGAATGTCAATATATACTAAAAATGATGTGGCTTAAGAGTGGAGTGGGATCTCTTCCTAATGTTTTAATGATGTACAATTCAGTTCTTGGCTACACACTGTTGGCTTATATTTCTAAAAGTACTCCTGCTAGAGAGTGACAGCACTGAACCTATTTTTGTGTGTTGAAACAGGTAATGGTATTCACATGCCTTCCATCTCTTGGGAAGAATGTTTTTGTACGCAATGAATGTTTGCCACAGAGGCAGGTAGCTCAGTTGCATCATCTGCTGCTTGGGAATTGAACTCCTGTTTTTAATGACTTTAGAGAAATGTAGTCACAGGAATCTGTCACAAAATAAGTTAGTTGTCTAATTCTGAGATGGCATGAGTACTACCGCGGCCTTTTTCTTACATACACTCTATCATACTTGATTGACCTTCTGGGCTGTTCCTTAGAAAAGATGAAATGCTTAGAAACTGGAAGTTAAACATGTTTCCAGTTTTGTCCCAAAGCAGTGACTGAATCAGACCGTGCTTTTAGCATTGTACTTTCAGGACTGATCGCCCTTGGTGCCTGAGGAGCCCCACAGCTGTCTTCACCAATGCTGCTGGCTGAAAGGTGTTCTTGGAGTTACTTAGGAGTAGCCCAATGGAGTAATGGAAGCTGTAGTTGGAAGGGATATTTTACCTAAGTCTCAAGTATCTTGTTTCCTCCCTAGAACAGTCCATTGCCTTTTCCCTCTGTTCTTTGTCCTATTTCATGCCTCTGGGAATGAGAAAGATAGTTTGTGCTGAGGCAACAGAACAAGTATGTTCTCTCACTGTAGTTTTACGATCACCCTAAGTTGACGTAAGCCTGCACTGTTGCCCTAAGAATGGCCCTACCCTCTGGCTGCTTTATCAAGTGTGCTTTTTCTAGAAATCACAGGGATTCAGAAAGCACAAGAGACTACAATTAAAAGAAATAATTTGTCTGTATTTTTCCTCAGTTAAAATTTGCCGTTGACAAGTTTTTTGAACAGTTCACTGCATACATAGATGTAGGGGTTTTCCAGCCTCCAGAAGAAAATGTGACATTGAGGACTGGAATGAGCCAGCTGATGTAATTTTGAAGTAAGCCCTGCTTTGAATTGAAGGTTGGACTGAGTGACCTCTAGAGGTCCCTTCCAATGTAAATCTTTCTTTGGTTCTGTGACCTTGGTAGGAAGACTGCTTCTTTTATTGGTTGTGCAAGTTCCTGCTGGCTTAAGATGACCATTAAATTATGGCTTAAAGAAGAAAGGTTTTGCATCAGCTATTTTTCTTCACTGAAAAGAAATGGAAGCTGTAAATCTGTCTTGGACATAGGAAATGAGATGCCTTTATTTAGGATGGTATTGAGAGTGTTGATTATGTCCTTGCTCTGTTGGGGATGTTGATGTGACCTGCAAGATGCAGGTCTCTGTGTCTTAGTCAAAGCATCTTCTGAAAAATCCATTGCTTCATTGGGACCGTTCCCAGTGTAGGGACCATTTCCAGTGTAAGGACCTCTTGTTCTTCTTGACCACACACAATTTTCACTGAAGTTGTGGTGCTCTTTGTTGCCTCTAGAGAATTAATCATTTTCCTTATGTCTGACTTGTACATAAAGAATACTTCTCTGCACAGTATGTTAAACGTGTGATACATTCTACTTAATCTGCCAGTAACTTAGTATGTTTCATTAGTTAGAGAGTAAATGCTGAAACTTCCTTTGTAAACTCAGTGTAACATCTATTGTTCACCAGGACCTTGTCTATTAAAGTTTGCCTTCAGCTTCTGAAGGCACCTTACTCTCTACCCAGACAGGAGTCAGAAGGACATGCATGTCTATGCTAGAACATACTTCAATACTTTCATATCAATGAACATGGGGTTTTACATGCTGCTTACGTAGCTTTAAGAAATGTACTCTCTTAAACACACATGACAGTGGTAATCCCCAAAGAGATTCACAACTCTTGCTTCTAGTACACAACCAGCCAGTGTTTGGAATGGAATGCCTTTCCAGTTGTTATTCCTGTTCTTGTATCAAGAATGTGCCCTTTTCTCCTCATCTGCAGGAGAGAAATGATGATATGTATCTTTAAATATTGTATTTCTCTTTTCTGTCTTCTAATTCTTGCCTCTCTATTCTTGAACAGCGTCCCAGCTAAAAGCAAGTGAGTTGCGAGTGCACAGTACACAGACTGCACCACGCAAAATACAACGCAAAGGATGGCTTCAGGTAAGAATCAGCAGTTCAAAGAATGCATCTTTGAAGTATTTCTTATGACACAAACTTGTAACTCCTCTTGTTTGTTCCCCATGTGTTTGTTCTCCACTAGTAAAAAGCTGTTTCAGAGAGGCACCCAAGTGTGCCAGTTTCCAGAGCAAACTTTAGAGCCTTCCCCATGAGGCTATTCTGCAAACACTTCTTTATATTCCTGTGCTTTAAGGGATTTCACTGTAGCTGCTTTGTTGATTGCTATGTCCCTTTTCCTATTGCTTTTTTCACTCAGTTTGGTGCCAAACATATGACATGTGCTGGGTTATGGCCTCCTTCATGAACTTCAGCAGACATGGAATTTGACAAGGTCATGAGACTTCTCAAACCTTAATGCAAGGGCCTAAAGATGAGCTTTGAGAGGACGGAAACATTCTGTGAAACAGCTGGGGAAAAGATTGCTTGATCTAGATATTATGTAAAAGATGTTTATTGATTTTGTTTCTTGTACTGCTGATAGCAAAAAAAAAAAAAACCCATCAAATTACTTTTCCTTTTAACAGAAAACTGTGGAGATTAAAACAGAAAGGGGGACCAAACTCTGCATTAAACCTCCTCTTGAGTACTCTGAGGATTTTGAACCTTATGACAGCTTGAGCATGGAGAGAAATAGTGATGATCCTCTCCATTACTCCCAGGTACAATTAGCAGTTGCCCTCTGTTGTTTGTGCTTGTGTCAATTAAAATGTGAATGGAGTCAAGTATCAGTATTGACTAGAACATTCAGCATATAGTACTTTGTTCATTAATTTTTTTCAAGTTGGAGATATGACATGAAGGAGAAAATGAAAAGAAAAAGTAAAGCTACTTTGAAAATCTATTCCCAGTAAACAACACTAACATGCTAAGACCTAATTTATAGAGGTAGACTATTGACTCTGAACAGAACTAAGTTATGTTGATGCAGGGAAAGTCTTTCAGTTTACTCAGTGTTCATCTATGTGGACTTCACTCTTGACTGTCAGATTAGAGAAGGCTTAAATAATTTGTTTTCTTGGTAGCTTAGTTTTTGAACAGTCAAGGTGAAATTGTTGCATGTCGTGACTACCTTACAGAAATCAGAGGGAAGTTTTGATGAAAAAGTGTATTGATATAATTTCAAGGGAACATGACTGTTGACTACATTGTTTGGCAATTCAGCCTTCTATTTGGCTACTGACTTCTGTTCTAGCACATGTTATAAATGTCCTTTTTAGAGGGGAAAAAACACTCCACAACTTCTACCTCACCTATGAATGACATTACTACTTGGTAGCTTCTGTATAGTTAACATCAGGCAACCTTCCTAAGTGTATTTTCCTGGCTTGCATTTTCAGAGGTTCAGCATCAGCTTTCATTTTGTTGTATCCCATGGATTATTTTTGCTCGCTAATTTGCTTGTACTAAATCAACTATCATCTTAATTAGCAAAGAAGTAAATCCAATGCTGCTGTGGCCACCTCCTTTCACTGCTCCCTTGCCTTTCCTCACTGTGTCCTGGACCGGCACATGCTGTCATGGAAAGATGAGCAGCTGTTTTCAGTGCAGAAATAGCTATGCTGTTTGGAATGGGAGTTTACACAGTATTTAATAAGTGAGAGTTAACATTATGAATTAAAGCTCCTGTAACAGAAGATTTGAGAAGAGCAGGTCACGTTGTGAAAGCTCACGAGTCTCTCAGGAGACATGACTTAAGGTTTTTCTCAGTGTTTTTAAGCCTGTATCTTTAAGTTAGGCATGTACATATAATCTTAATGTGTTGTTGGAGTGTATGTGCATTCCATGTCTTAGTGTTCCAATGGAACGATAGAAAAGCAGACCACCTCCATTATTCTGCATTTCTCCATTCCCTGTGTTGTTTTTGAGCTTATGATTTTGTTTTCCGCTCTGCAAAGCAGTAGCTTGCTTACAGTGATGGATTTTTATAATTATCTATGTGTAAGTAACAAGCTTTTAAATTTAATCTTGAAACAAACCCCACTTTTTTTGCATCCTGGCTGGAAATACATTTAGTTTTCCTGAAGCTGAAGTTTGTTCTCTTAACTGTCTTACAATACAGATGCCATGATGTTTTAAACTTAAAAGAAAGCTCATAAAATTCCCTGTCAAATAGAAATATTAGTCTTGCCTGTCATTAAGACATGCTCAGTATCAAGCTTCAGGTTGTTTATAGACCCTTTCTTGAACCTGAGTTTGCCTTCTCTTTGTAGTATGTTTCTGTCAACATGGTTTTCCTAACAAGCCTAATCTGTAACAGGAGAGCAGCTTGCAGCTTTCATTACAAACTAAATGTACGCTGTCACAGTTCATTTGTATCTAAGATAGCTTCAAGTTTTTGTTTCACTCATGCAGTTTGCTCACTTCTCTCAAAGTGGTATTGGCAAAGACAGGAAAAATGCATTTAGGATAGACAAGATCTTTTCCTTTAATAGTCATAAAAACAAAAGGCTCTCCAGCGTCTTCTGTCCTCTGTGGCATTTGCTGAGTGATGCTAAGCGTTGTTTTTCTGTAGTAAATTAATAGTTGAATTTTCACATAGAATCCTGTTACAAAGGGTCCAATTAAATTTCTTTGTAACCTGGAAGTTCATTGGACTATAAGTCTCCTCTACTATTTTTCTGTTCTTCAAGTACAGTATTAAGAGTATTATCATATATTAAATTACTTACGAAGAAGTTACTGTTGCAGAATTACAGAATAGTTGATGGTGGAGGGGACCTTGAGGTCTCTCTGCTTCAGCCCCTGCCCCAGCAGGGCCATCCAGAGCAGGGTGCCCACATCCAGGCAGCTGTGGAAGGTCTCCCAGGAGGGGACTCCACAGTCTCCAGGCAGCCTGTGCCAGGGCTCCATCACCTCCACGATAAGGAAGTGTTTCCTGATGTTAACAGATAAACGCCAAATGAAACATAAGAGATTATTGCCTGGCACTGTCCTCTTTGCACCTTCCCTTTAGGTATTTAAAAACAGATGAAATACCCTTGAACTTTTCTCCTAACTGAATAGTCCCAACTCTCAACCTCTCCTCACTGGAGAGGTACTGGAGTCCCTTCATCTCCATGCTTGGACTCTCTCTAGTATATCCAGGTCTCTCCTATACTGGGGGACCCAGAACTATGCACAGCACTCCGAGTTCAGCCTCACCACCACTGAGTAGAGGGGAAGGATCCCCTCTCTTGATCTGCTGATCTCTTGATCTGCCTGATGCAGCCAAGAATGCTGTTAGCTTTACTGGTGGAGGCATGCTGCTGAAACATTGCTTTAGCTTCACAATCTGAGGAAGACATCTGAAAAAGCTGGACTGCAGCTAGTCTTCAAATATCAACTCACAAGCTTTATTCATCTGCGTATAACTGGAAAAATGCATGCCTTTGCCATCTCCGTTACTTGCCTCATGTTTGTAACTTATTCCTAAATTCCCTGGCCTGTAGAATTTTCCTGCAAGGACTCTAATGAGAAAGAGCACAGGAGATGTAGGATGTTTTTTCTTTAAATGTCCTTACCGGGGAAGTGAAGACATGACATAAGAATCTGAGTATTTTTAGCTCCATCTGATCCCTTAGAGGAAAAGGCGGCCACGTTGGTTTATTTCAAAATAAATATTTGAGTTTTCCTGACAGATTTATTTGTCTGAATTTTGTCAGAAACTGAAAAACAGCTTGCAACTCAGTATAGAAGAGGAAAAGATGGAAGAAGATTCTTCTAGTGAGGATTATGTTGAAGAGGAAGTGTTTTCAGAACCATCTCCTACTGAAGAAACAATTACAAGCTTTGGAAGCCTTCAGCTGCAGAGCAGTAGATCATTGCAGAAAGAAGCTTCTGAATGTCAGGATACTGGAAGATGCTCTAGCCTGGATTCTGGTGCCCTTACTGCGTTGGAGTACAAGCAGGATCAAAGTAGTAAGTCTCTCTTACACACTATTAAAGTACTACAATGCTGCTTTGAGAGCGTTGCTTCCAAGAGAATCGCAACAGATCTGTGCCATAATTCACAGTCATGTGCTGGAAAGGTGTTGTACAAGGGTAATGTCAAAAACAAACCAAGTTTGTGTTACGTCTTTGGGTAGACTTCTGATTGTGGCAATCCTTTTACTGTATGTCTTTACAGAAATAATTCTTCTTGAAGTATGTTTGGAATTTAATACGTTTGGAATTAATAAGTTATAAGGAACAACCTGCTTCTTGTAGTCCCAGGGTCTATGTCATGCCTGAATATAATTCAAATCACAGGTACAGCAGTCAGTTTGTATGTATGGGTAGGCATCATATAATTTGTCTTTTCTATGTGTAAGTAAATACAAAAATTATTGCCATGGGATATTTAGAAGGTCAAATACATTAATGGCTTAATTAGTAGATGTAGCAAATTACTAGCTAGCAAGTTCATTATACTTTGAATTGGATGCAAACTTCAGCCTTGTGAAGAATGCTCTGTGTATTTCATGCTTTTCCCTGTGCATCTGGTGCTCACTGCTGTCAGAGACAAGATCTTCCCATAGCTGGTTATTTGTTCTGATCCGGTAGGGATGCTGTTATACCCAAGGGAGCTGTACGCTGGGATTTGCTTTGCTGTTTGCTAGAGGAAAGACAATTGGGGCTGTAGGCACATAGGGCTTCTCAGTGTTGACAGCTACATCAGCCTTCAGCTGAAGTTTCAGCCTCCTGGGCTAGCTTTTCCCTCAAGGTTTCCCTAACAAGTTTCATCCACTCTGATAGGCCTTAGGTATGCAGGTTTCACGACCAAGATGGGGAAAAAAATAACCACTATCAAACTGGTATCTATATTACACCATATCGAGAGTAATATGCAGGAAGACTTAACAGGTTTTGACAGTTTTGCTTCTGATACAGAAAGCAGAAGCACAACAGTGCTGGCTGTCTGGTAGCCAGCACTGGTCTGGCTTTGATGTAATCACATAAACCGGAGTGAATGACTCAATCACCCAGTCTGAACTATACAGCACTAGACCTAGCACTTCTGGAAATGAATTCTGGGTGCTGTTTGGGAAAGTTTCTGTTTGTTTTCAAATGCTAGCAGTGCATACAAGAGAATGGTCATATGTAGGCTGCTACTCCAAAGCCAGAGTGTTTCTGGGTTAGTAGTATCTGCATGCCAAGTTTGTGCTTTGCTTTGGCACATACTAGTTGCGGGATGCTGTAGGGACGAGCTTTACCCAGTGGTATTTCTGTTTTTATCAGCTGCCTTTTCCACTGATTAAAAATCATGATTTCCCACTCAGAAATTCATCTCTTTTATTGCATCCTCATTAGTTCCTCTTGTTTCACTTGATAGGTTTTCATTCTTGTTAGCACAAATATTTGTTTTCTACTGCAGCAGAAAAATAGCTCTTTAGCAATGCCACCTAAAACCTGTGCTGGTGTCTAACTCCTGTCTTCGCTCATTTTCTTTGTAATATCTCTTCATTTCTGCTATCTGACATCCTTTTCTCAGATTGGCTTTCCTTCTGTAACTCCTTTGGATTGTCTCAGAGAAACAACATCAGACAAAGCTTGTTTTTTTCTTTCTGGAGTTGTTGTATCACAATGAGGATAGGGTACCAGGTCACCACAGCTGCTTCTCTCTTCATCTGTCCTATTAGTAATGGCTACTCATCAGGTGCTTGCACTGTCTTAAGATGATTCTGTTGTTCCAGGTAAGTGTAGTATTTTTGAGGCGCTAAAGTATGATCTCTTTACCTATGCTCAGTATTTCTCAAAATTACCTCCCCTCTCATTTCAGGTACGTTTTGTTTGGTTTTTTTCCCCTTCATCCATACTTAATTGCTCAGCTTAAAAGGAACATTCTTTGGATTGAGTAAAGGAGTGTTCTTATTATCACAGAAATAAGGGGTGTAAATGGGGAGAGGCAGAAGAACAAGGGGTGCAGTGGCAGTGAGAACATGAGTTACATGGTTTATTATCCCCTCACCCCCAGAAGTAAGAGCAAATAAGTACTCTTATGAACTAGCTGACTCTTTCCTTTTAGTCTATACTTCAAGAATTATTTTGGTACAACACACTAATGAATGACTCAGAGTTTCTTTCTTATTTTTGCTCTCATCAGCAATGCTTGAAAATACCTGCCCCAGTCAAGGTGTATTGGTCTAGTGACCTATCTTACAGTGATGTATTTCATCACTAAGTTGGTTGAAGCTATGCTTATGTACTTCTACTTGAATAGAACATAGAACTGCATCAGTAAAAGGAAAGGAGGATGGAGGTTATCACTTTACCTATGTCAGCATAATTAAAGTGGTAAAACTTCAGCATTTAAGGTCCAGTAATTCTTCCTGTCTTGCTACTTCTGAAGATCTCTGAAGTTGATTTTCTGTTTCCTTATCTTACAGAATTGAAGCCAGTGCGAGTTCTCTCAGCCAAAAGAAAAGATAATGCTGAAATGTACATTCCTGTCAGACCAGTTGTGGTAAAAAATAAAATCAATCGACCACTCTCTGCTGGGTCCTTGCAGCCAGATAGGAAGGAAAGAATTTGCTATAGTAAGAAATACGAACATACGTCAATAAAGAAAGCATGTTACTTTTTCCATTCTGATTCAGATGTAATTTCATCTGTCATTATGAGACTTTCTTACCTTTCTTTAATTTTTTTTTAGCCCTTCAAGAGTTTTGAGTTAAGTAAAATTGTGAGGAAAAACCCAGAGCTCGCACCCTTGAGTCTTCTGTTGTGTTTCTGTTAACTTCCTTCTCTTTTTGCTTCTACACCATAAGACTTCATTCTCTCTTTTCTGGTCCTTGAGATTGCTCTATTTTCCACTTCTGTGATGGATATCTATTCTGTATGGCATTAACAGAAGTGTGTCTGAAAATCAGGAATTCATGCTTGGCTGAAAGTTGATAACACAGTGCATTTATAGCAAGAAAGGAACAGAATTTTCCCACGCCCAAGAACAGCTAGCTCTGTTGATGCTTCTAGACTTCCTTAAATTTCCACTCTTCGAAACATCACAGCCTGGAAAAAAGTTTAAATTTCTGTCATGTTTAGGAAGATGGGCACAAGTTTATAAGGTTACTTATTTTATGTTCCAAGTAGCAATTTCTGACTCTTGATTTTACCAGAAGAATCTCGGGATTCCTACAGAGCAGCTGAATACTAAAGTTGCATTGAAAAATTCTGGTGTGCTGAAATCATATTACTTCTATTTTAATTGTTGCAAGGCATTTCCATTAAATATCTGAACAAACCAACTATATTTTTAAAGCATAAAAATCCTATTTCTCATTTTTCAGTGTTTCTTCTCTTGTGATACAGTTTCAGCTGTTGTCTAGGGTAGATGTGACCTGGAATCCTAATGTAAAAACAAACTGGAGCAATTCAGCTTTGCTTTAGTTGGTTACAGATTCATTAACGTAGCCCTGTGCTAGTAACAGAATTGGATGTTTCCAATGTATACTGTTATAATATTCCATACTTGTTTGTCTGTACAAATGGATATTCCTTTGTTCCTCTGGCAGGACCATTAAGTCGACCAGAACGACCACTTTCAGCAGCTCGAAAGAATGAGTGTGAAAAGGATTCTGAACATTCTGTTTCAGCTGTGGTTAAAGCTATGCAAATTGAAAATGATGCCTTGCAGAGAGATTTGCAAAGCCAGACAGTTTCCACAAGCCCTCAAAAGGTATGGCAAAAAAAAAATGTTTGATCAAGTAGGAGAAAAGACATTTTCCTTAAACACACATTATAATGGTTAATTCTTACACAGTTTTACAATCATGTAAGAATAAACAGTGATTTGTCAATTGTAATTGGATTTGTACTGTTCTTTCCTAGGGTGTGGTGTGGTTTCTTTTTAAATCTAGTTCCTCAGGATATCATCCCATAGCTTTCTCTTGATTTCAGGGATCACTGAGCAACTGATAGCTTGCTCACATGATATGTCTACACAGTCCAGTGCACAGCTGCAGGCCCATTTAAGCCATTTTCATTCTGGAAGCTTCTTAAACAAGATATGATTTCCTTGCCAGTATTTCCAACCTTCTTACTAAACTCATTAATATGAGCACAATTTCCTGTTAATAATACATGCTCAGCTTGTGCAGTGTGTGTAAATCTCTTATCTCCTATAAGCATGTTTAAAAGCAATTAAAAACTTACTTAATAAACAAGGCAATAAGCAAAAATCTATTCCCTTCAGGTTCAGGTCAGACCATTATTCCTTCTTAAGTCAAAGAATCAGAAGATTTGTGCTGACAATCCTTGCTAAACATTGAACACTGTAATTCTATCCTCTTAACAGAAATACAGTACATAAAGAAATTCAGTCATAAATTTTTAAGCTTTCAGAACTGTCTGTTTGGGACAGTGTTCACAGACTCAATATCTATTTCCAGTTTGGGATCATCATTTTCATAAGAAAGAAAGAAGAGATACATATACTTAATGGTCTGATTTCTTTTTTTTTTCCTGGGGTGGTCTTGTGTGAAGCCGGGAGTTGGGCTTGATGATCCTTATGGGTCCATTCCAACTTGGGGTATTCCATGATTCTATATGTTCATGGAGCTTATGGAGTTCATGTGTTGCTTAAAAAAACCAAATATTTAAAACAGGTGTAATTTTGCCCTGACATTTGAGGAGTTTTGAAAGCCCAGCGTGAGTTTTCAGTCTTGAAACTGACCTAAATTATCTACCAGAAGTAACTTAATTCTATGTACATAACTAAGGGGTTATCAAAATTTTTGCCTTGGGTATTTAAATATATAACAACGCGGAATTTTGTATGTTGCAGAAGTAATCTACTTCTAAGCATTTTAAAGTTCTCTTAGTCTTCAAAAATCACAGAGATGGAAGTGACCTAAGTAGGTTCCACTTCTTTTTTCCTTAGGTAGTTGCTGTGACAGTCCTGTATTTTGGAAAAATGAAGAGTATCTGGATTTTATTATAATAAAACTGAGATTTTGGGGGGGGATTTGAAAGCCTTTATGCTCCTCCTTGGGAGGAGAGGAATGACAAAGTCTAGGCAGAACCGTGCCAAAGCTTTAGCAACTCTGAGTCCTACCAAATATGTACATAATAAGATTTTAGACATATGAAAAACATGCATGTGTGGTACATATATATATACATTTACATATATTAAAACATACTGTATATAGTTATAGTCTGTATACATATGAAGTCATTACAGAATGCTTTTATGTTACCTTTCTTCCACGTAGGAGATCAAGCTCAGCTCTTTCATTACAAATTAAGACCAATTCAGCTGAATGTGCTTAACTCTATACATGGAGTTATGGATTAACTAAGGTTAGCAGAGACCAGAAGTTAGCCCAAATTCATTTATTCTGGAGGTGCAGACTGATATTCACTGGTATTTAGAGAACAATGTGAATGAAACCTGTTTATCTTTTTCTTACACAGAAGAAGTTTTCTGTTTCATCTATTCTTTCTGCAATGGCTGAACCTTCAGAAAAAACCCAGGCAACGACTGCAGTCACAAAAGCTGTTGAGAACGTTTGTCCTTTTGGAAGCAGGTATATGTAGTTCCTCTAAGACTAGCTTCCTTTCTAAGGGGATATTTTTCCATACTGAGCACCACTTCATCTGATGGCCTTCAGATGCCCGAGGGCAAGTATTGGCAAAAAAAAAAAAGGAGAAGACTCTAGCCTTTGACCAGTAACTGTTAATCAGGGAACTGTCAGTGGTTTATATTAGCTATGTGTTACCTCCGTTCGTATTACTTTCGTATTACTCTCTCAAACTGCCTCATATCTAGCAGAGAACTGGAGCATGGTCTTTTAACCAGACTGTGTTTATCTGGGGTGGGATGCTGCAACAACTGTCTTTCAACATGGGGTGCCTAAGTTCTTCCGTGGGGTGTACGGGTTCATTCTGTTGTCTGTTTACCTTCACACCAATGAAGCTATTTCTTAAAAATGCAAGAATTAAAAGGAAATAATATACAAAAGAACATGTGTTTCAGACAGCAGCAGAAACTTCTGAAAGTTCTTCAGGACACTGAGAGCAATTCTACTTGTGGTAATGACATACTCCTATCTGATGAAAAATCTGAAGCAGATTGTGCTTTAACAGAGAAGGTCTGTATATATGTGCACCATAACTGATGCTTCCAAATACTACTGAAATACAAATGCATTGAGTAATCGGCATTACCCTGTGGCAGGGTAAGAGAATTTATCACTCTCTTAAATTACAGCCCACTTGAAAGTATAAGAAAGCAAGTCTCTGTCTTGTTGGTAGGTTCTTTAGACTATTTAATTCTTGTAATCTTTGAAGAAGAAGGGAACATAAGGGGACGTCTTTAGTCAGCAATTACTGCTGCAGCTGTTTCTGTATAGCATGCTCTTCATCTCACCAGTCTCACCAGTTCACTTGATTTATCTGAATCACTTAATTCACTTGCTAGCTTTTGTTCTTAACAGTCAAGGAAGCTGTTTTTTTTTTTTTTTGGCATGTTTGTTGGTCTTCAAGTAATCCCAAGCTATTTATTTTCTTAGTCAGTAGTATCAATGCAGCTGGTACTCTTGGAAATGTCTCAGTTCCTCATGAGAACATGCTAATGTTCATCAGATTACTTGAGCTGTAATGTGTTTTGGATGAATTAACCATAACAATCTGATGCTTCTCTTTCTAAAAGATGTCAGCATTGGGTGCTGTCTTGGTTGAAGTCCTGTTCTAGTGTAGTGGTCTCTGCTAATTCGTGCTTTTAATAGACCTAAAATTTGCATATTAAAACAGATTTCTTATTTGTTAGTAAGGATAAAGTTTCTTCGTTAATCATCAAGGTAAATGATCTAGTGTACAAGAAAGCCCATGTGCTTCAGCAGAAGCTGGTCTCTGAGAGATCTTATGTAAATAAATTCCCTGTCCTACTTGTTTCCTAGTCACCTAGTTCTCTTGGTCTACTTATTGGCAAAGAGATGTAAAAGTTGTTTGGCTGTTTCTGCCCTTTGTGCTCTCACATGCTGTGGGAGCCAAACCATCAAATATCAGTTAGCTTGTGCTGGCTTACAGAAACCTGCACGGTTTGAATTTTCTAAATTTAAGATGGAGACAATTTGGCTAGTGTGGCTTAGTATTTACAGTTTCTGCAATACGAATGATAATTTTTTTAAAATTTTAACAAATACGTGAATTGCCCCCAAAGTGTTTAATGAACACTGTTTGGAAAAAAAAAATCAATCAAAAGCTGGAAACAGTAGAATTGGGGTTGCTTATGCGTCCTTATTTTGACTTTTATCCCTAAGTTTTATAGTACAGTTTGTAGTTGTGGTTCGCACATTGTTTTGTGAGTAGAAAATTGTTTCCTCTGTTCATCAGAATTACAAATGAATAAGACAAAGCAGTTTTCTCCTTAGGCTAAGGAGCGGATGAAATTTAAGAGCGTGATATGTTCTCTTCTCTTACCCTGCTATAGGTTTTTTAGTTGGTGTGAGGCTGAATTGGTGAAATGCAGAATGATTAAATATCCAGATAGCTCAGAATTTACAGGCCTTTTGCTTCTGAATTGACAGCATTGCTATCTTAACTGTCCGTATATTGCTGCAGATTTTATTGTTTTGTCACTTATGTGTATACTGTATTTCATTTGGGTCCAGATGACGACAAATGTGGAAGTACGCGATGCCATTTATGTGACTGTGGAACTTCTTTCTAACTGGGGAAATCCAGTAAACATTGGCTTGAGGAAGGTGGAGTTCTTTGACTTGTACAACAAAAAGATATTTGTGTCTCCTCATGATGTGGACATTCGAAATGCTGACTACCCGGGAGATTTGTGCTGCTTGGTCAATAAGAACTTAAATGTAAGACAGCTTAGTCCTGGATATGACAGCTTCTCAATTTAATATTTAATATTCCATCACAGAGTTTGTTTGGTTGCATGATTGCATTTGGAACTAACAAATCCGGTTTTCATGTCAAACATGTTGCTATTCAGTTATAGTATTTTATAACATAATTTGATTTATTTGTCTGACTTAGTTAACTGAGCAACTGGAGGCAGGTGCGTTTAACTGTTTCTTATGTATTGATACTATGATATTGTCCTGGGTGAAGGAATGCGTTTTTTAAACTATTGTAATCATGGTATTTGTAGGAAAAAAACCACAAAACCTTAAGGATAGGGAATTTCACATTTTTGCAGTATGCCTGCTGTTAAATATAATTAGTTCTTGTGATCTGAAGGTATAGGAGCTTCACTGCTAACTTCTTGTTTCAGTAAACTCAAGAATGAAATGTACTTACTTTCTCCTGTTCCCTTGTTATGCTTTTACCTAAAGAAGGACCATGGACAAATGGGTAGGTAGGTTGATTTCAACAAGAGATGAAGAAAAATGTGTGGCATGATGGAAGAAAATTACTTCATAGTTCTTTTGTCAGATTGTAAGATGAGGTTCTCTTACATGCTAGAGACAATGGACTTCAAATAACAAATGAAATCCCTGAGGAGATTAGAAAATTTACAGAGCCCTTTATACAGCCATAATTTAAATTGTGCTGCAGATTCTGTCCTTTGACCGCTTGATGTAGAGCATTCAAAAGTCTCTCCAGGACTTCAGAGGTAGGATTCTAATAAAAGCTTGTGTGACTTCTGATTTGCGTATGTATAGGTCTTTCAAACCACAGAATCTCAAGAACAAAGGACTGCAATAGAAATATCTGTATGCACCAATGATGTTTCTTCACAGTGGTGAACCCATGTAATTTCTCTTCAATGCTCAACTCTTCCTTCCTCGTGAATTGGTCATACCTCCAGTGCCTCCACAAAGCAGTGTCTCGGAGGCCAGTCTCCCAGAAAACCAGAAATCAAAGGTTCCTGCTCTTTTTTCATTTGATCCTGATGTAGTGAATACTTACCACGTATTATGTTCACTCTGTTGATTCAAAGGACTTTTGGGATATCTTTCAGTGCTAATTGCAATGATAGTACCTCCAGAGCAGGGTACTTCGTGTGTAATGATGTGGTAAAACATGAGACACCTCCCCAGACTGATGAATTTTGCCATGGATTCATCAAGGTATCTTGAAGTTCTGATGTCAGATCTCTGACATGAGTATGTTCATAGCTAAGCACTTCCACTGATAAACAGCCATCTCCACAGTTGCTTCTTGCTCAAGACCGAATAATGAGTCTGGCTCTGATACATCTTCTATTAGTTGGAAGGTGATGTGTAACTTTACAGAGCTTCTGGGCAGAAGTGCAAATGGATCTCCTCAGCATCCATTTTAGCTCCAAGTTTGGTGTGAGGGCACCTCTGGCACGATCTCAGTACACCCAGAGAACCCATTGACTTTCTCAGGCCATCAGGTTGCAACTTAAGAGGTCTGGAGGTGGATCACTCATCGTGTTATATGCCACTGGGAAATTATTTTTTTATTATCCACGTTCACAGTATGTCTTGACTAACATGATCTAGCTTTGAAATTGATCTTGGAATTGGGTCCATCCTGGTTTGAGGGATATCCTTAACTTCTTCAATGTTAAGAGACTTCTTACTCCTTTTTTCATTTAAAAAAAAAAAAACCTTTCTAGTGCTCGTATAGCTGTTTATGCCCCAAACTGACATCCAAAGCAACAATAATCTCCTAAAACTTTTTGAATGGCTCCTGGGGCAGAGGCATTGTCAACCACCAGAACTCTGAGAAGTGGTTCCGTTCCTGATATCTTTGAGTAGACTGGCAGAGATCTGTCCTTACCATCATCAGGCACACGTCTGAATTACTTGATAGGGAGGTTTATTTCCTGTTTTTGGGAAAATCTGAAAGACTCACTAAGTGAAAGGATGTGGAAAAATAGTGACTTTGTGTACCTACTGTGTACGTATGTACTGTGGATCGTTGGAAAATAGAAAGAGAAGTAATGTATCTACTAATCTGAGATCACTGAAATGTTATTTGCATGCATATTTATGTTTTGGTATACTAACATTCAACATCTTGATTCTGAAAGTCTTCTTGTCTCTTAATGAGCTGCCACATACTCTTACTTTTTTCCGCGTCTAAACATGAATAGACAGCACTTCTTAGCGATCTCCAGAACTTGACATACTTGGTACTTTAAACTGTAACAACCATAACCAATTGTCTGTAAAATCTGTGTTCAGAGTTTCCATTTTATCTTAAAAAAATTCTAAACGTAGCTCTGAGGAACAGATCTGCAAGTGAAATTAGTTGTCCGTAAAGACTGTTGAAAATAGAGGTGGTGAAATAAAATTGATAAGATTTCCCGTGTTAGATGGCAAGATAGAAGCATAAGCACTCTTAAGAAACTGTAAAATGATTAGACGGTGTCCATTCTGCTCAGTGATCCCCTTTAGCGCTTGCAAAGCTGATTAATTTGATTAAAATAAACTGGGCTTGCATTGACCCTGCAGTTACAAAGCATGGCAGACTGCCTGTCATTTGTGAGCGTGCAGATGTCTCTCTGGGATGGCAAGCAGCTGACCTTTGTCTAATTGTCAGGTTGTGAGCTGTCTTACAGGCAGGAGAGTCGGATTTATTGTTTGGAAATGAGGTTAAGGTTTTGCTTTTAACATAGCAGATTTTATTATATGATTGCTTTTCTAATTGATTTTTTTTCTTTCTTTCTGTGGGGTGGTAAATTAATCAAAATATCCTGCTTTGGAGGAAAGAATATTGGTGACAGTCTGCTTGTATGTGTTTTTAGACGGCAAAGGAAAGCGCCCTTTGGATGTGCTCCTTCCATCCGCCCGTCCAACTTTACTTTGTTATCCGCAATCCCACCCGATCACGTGACTTTGGTGTATCCAAGATCAAGATTTGGAATTACAGCACAGCAACTGGTGTAAGTAGTCTTTTCTCACCTCCTCTGTATGTGTGCTCTCCTTTTCCTATCCAAACCTCGGTTTGATCTTCTCTCTAAAGCGTGAGGTAAAAGTAGGTGATGTTTTCTCTGAAAAAATATGCAGCCAGGAGGGGCCCCTGTCTGCTGTACATCTTTGCTTCTGTTGTGGATTGTAAGAGGTAGAAATGTAAATGCTAGCACTTCCATAGGCAGCGTTTAATATTTTCTCTCAAAGCTATTACAAGCCTAACAAAAGGGTTGCATCTTCTGTCAGGTAGTCCTTTACCGTGGTGGGAAATAAAGATACAAGGCCAAGTGCATTTCAGGATTCAGCATTTGGAGTTGTTTTATCACGATGTAAATAAATGCTTGATTTCTTGTGTATATACGTATAAACAGGCTGGATGTTGCTCAATTCTGGTTTTATTATTTTAATTAAAAAGGATACTAACTTCAGGTACATAAAATAACTAGTAATCTAGTGCTACTAGAGAGACATCTGATGGCAGATGGTCTCCTGTTTGTGTGTTTGAATGTTACCATGGAAATTATTCTTGTTTGTACACTGCAATGTTGAGAAAAGATCCCAGGTACGGGATCAAAGAGGATTTGCTGTTCTGGATTATCAATAAGAGGCTTTATCTCTCCGGTTTTCTTCTCATCTATGTTCTTATATAAGCATATATGGTAATTTATACATACAGAAATGACTGTGGAATGAACAGCTTAAAGAAGTTTACTAAAACCTGATGTATATTCATTTTCTGGAATTGTAATAGCTTTTTTCTATTAAAATGCGGGCTGCAGAATGTTCCATCACAGTTAGAGGGTGTGAAAGGGACTGCTGTTTTTGGAGGTAATAGTATGAATTTGTTACTGAGCCTATTGAGCGTAAGGTGGGAAATACGCATAAACATATTTGCATGTTGCAAGGCAGTGGGTTTTTTTTTTAATAAACCTCTCTAAAGCAAACTGTAAAATCTATTAGGAGCATACCCTACAGATTTCAGTAGCAGTCCCTGCGTATGCATGGACTAAAGATAAATCTCATTCTTAAGTGAAAGAATACTACAAAGCAGTTCTGCTTAACTCTGTAATTTTCCATGAGGAAATTTTGTCTGAGAAGCAATAAAAACTAAAATATAATTAGATGCATTTTCTTCCTACTAATGTAAATCTAGAGCCATATTTGTACTTTTTGGGGGGGTACTCATTCCAACCACCCTTCCCTCAGAAACCACGTAAGCGAGAGGTGCCCGCATACTTCTTCAAACAACATAGGAAAGAATAATTCAGGCCAGTACTTGAGTATTGTTGAAACCATTTGAGCTTTAGATTTTGAATCGGAAAGTAGAGAAGAATATGTTTGAAGGAAGCTGTAAAAGCCAGATCGCATTGTCATCGATTTATTGATTTAGTACGTTCCAAAGAAAGTCTCAGAGAATGCTTCACCTTGCCTCCTTTATTTACTTCCATTGAGGTGTGTGCAAAACAAGGTCAGTTTTAGTCTGCAAGAGCAGGACAAAAGTAAGGGCACTCTGTTTTTGTCTGTTTTTGGAGTTTTTTTCCAAGTTTATCTGAAATATTGAGGCATTACGTAAATGATTGCTGTGGCCTTGAAATAAAGTTTAGCCTTATGCTGTTAAACCCCTTTTCCTAAGATCTGCTGTAGTGCCTGTGGTATGATGTCTTTATAATCTGTGAATGGAGTTAATACTTAAATGCATGAATATCTTAGTTGCTCTCCTACAGGATAATTTTCTTTCAAGTGCTTGTTCCTCCTTGTTTGCATTTCATATCCATTCTCCTGAGTTGGAGATCATCTTCACCCAAGTCCTTGGACTGGGATGTGTTTTCTGTGCAGTTATGCAGTTCTTGGCTAATATGGAGCTTTGTTCTGGCGGAGTTAGGTTTATAGTTCTTGACTTATTTTCTATTGCTCCTTCTTCATTTTTCTTTGAGAAGTCAGGCAGAAGCAACATTCTCTGTACGGATGTAATTCACAGAAAAGCCTCTCAAGTTTTAAGCTTTGTCCTTCATGCACAAATGTTACTGGTATGTCCAGGAATACCCTCCCTGTTGCTTCGCTGGGAAGCACTACTCCAGCGGGCAGCCTGCGAGGGCTGAAGGTGCAAGCTGGGAAGGAATGTTGAGAGGAATCTTGAAACTATTTTCACAAAATCTCTCATTTTTCTCTCTGATCATATCTTCTTGATAGTTACAAGACATTGTGTCATTCTGGTAACTCTGGGAGGGAACTAAAAATAAAAATAAAAATTCCTCAGATGAAGTCTTAAGTGTTTGCAGGGTGGCTTTCTGATGACGTTACTTATGAGAAATGGACTTCTATGATCTCCTTGTGCTGGAGGTGACTTTTGCATTGGTACTAGGAAAACCTAAGCATTCTGTCAACCTTTCCCCTCACATCTGATCACTAAGCAACTGGAAGCTCAGAAGGGGAGAACAGAGAGAATATTAATTCCAACTTCAAGTGAATAATAAAATCAGATTTTTAGTGAGTGCCACAGAAAACAATTACATGGAGATTTAGTGAGTGGCAGAGCTGTGTCTGACATAGAGGCCTTTCATTTATAAGGCTAGCTTTAAGTGTTTAAATAGACTACCAAGGCATAAAGTTGTCTTAGTTGAGAACTGTTAAAAACAGATTTATTTGCTCGAGTATTGGTTATTTTACCTCCTTTATTGCTAATAGGTGAATGAGAATTTTTTTAATACCCTTTCCAGCCTTGTATTTCTATAAGCCTTTAACTTTAGTGGCTTTGATGTGGGTAGCTGTTCACTCTGTAGCATATGTGTGAAATAAGTGGTGATACTTTAAAGATGCAGAAGCTAAATCTGCCTCTGGCATTTACATCCTGATCAAAAATAATTATACTTGATCTAGGTGTCCTTGCTCAAGCTTTTCTAAATAGGTGTTTACTTCCTAGATGTCAGCCAAAATGATTCATAGTGGTGTCTAGCAGCCGTGTTGATCCTTCTAAATAAATTCTTAAATATCCCACTGTAGTTCTCACTTATTTGACCTTTGTACTTAAGTGGTTACAAGCATGTTACTGATAGGAGCTTTTTATTGCTTTCTTCTCTCTGTCAGAGTTCCAAAACAGTGATATCTAATGTTTGAACAGCTTATTTGAAATCTTCGTACTTCTATTTTTCTAGGACCTTGATATTGGAGCAAAGAAGGTGAAGCTGTATGTTGATGAGAGCCTTGTATTTGATGGTGAATTGGAAAGAGCCTGTGGAGATCTCATTGCCGACCGTAGCACTACAATTGACCTTACAGAATGCAAGCAGGGTATAACCTGTTCTTCAAATGAAAGTGAGGAAGTAAATGCAACTGCAGTCACGGATGAGGAAGCGGACCTGCGTTTTGAATGCTTTCAGACAAAGAGTACGTCAGTAAGCTCAAAATCTATGCCAGAAGAAAATCATCTTGAGGATAAAGTGAACTCAGTTAGCTTGACTAAGGAAAATTCAGCTGAGTTTGAGGGTGATCTGAAAGTGTTTCCATCTCATGTTTGTATGAAAGATACAAAAGGAAGTACAACTGTAGGAGGAGAAGTTACCGAGCATAATCAATCTGATGATGAACTTCCTTTGAGTGGGCAAATGGAAAAGCTAACAGGAAGAAAATTGTCTGATTCTACAGGTGCAATTCCTTCTTGGTTACACTCGTCTTTCCAAGGAGGAGAGAATCATCGAGATAGTTCTGGTAAGCAGAAGCCTCCCTGGCTTGCTACAGAACATGGTTTAGGCTTGAAATCTCAAACACACTCAGATGTAATCATGAAGAACTTCCCTGATCTGACTAATGAAGATGTCAAATGTCACAGAAATGAACTGGGAAGATCGAGTAGTAGAAATGCAAATAGAGATGAGAGATCTCAAATGCTAACCAGGAAGGACAGTGATGTTGGCTTAGATATTTCAGAGCAACTTTCTAACAGGCATGGCTGCAGCTTGGCGTATCCGACAAGTGGAAGGAGAAGTGTAAGAAAGCAGGGATTAAACACCGTAAATCTAAGAGATGATGATTTAGCACTCAAAGGTAAGGGCTCATAATAGCAAACTTACTGTAAGGGCTGATATTTTGTTCATTTTGCAGAAGCACAGAAACACTTTCGCTGGAAGAGTCCCCTTGACATAATCTTGTCAACCCCCTTGCTCAAGCAGTGAGCTAAAACAGATTATCCAGAACTGTGTTTAGTTGGGTGGTTCAGTGTTTGACTACCCTCACTGTAAAAGCACTTTCCCGTGTTAACGTTGAGTTTCATGGTTTTTAATTTGTGTCCATTGCCTTGTGTTCTGTCACTGGGCACTGCTGAAGAGAACTTGGCTCCATCATCTTCATTCACTCCCACCAGGTATTTATACACATCAATAAAATGCCCCTGAGCTGTCTCTTCTCTGGGCTGAAGATTCCCAGCTCTCTCAGCATATCCTCATGGGAAAGGCGCTTTGGTCTTTTAATCATCTTTGTGGTCCTGGTGTGGACTTTTCCACTAAGTTTGCTCAAAACTGTATACAGTTATACAGTGTATACTCCCACTTTGGCATCACCAGCACTGAGTGGAGAAGAAAAATCACCTCCTTTACCTGCTGGCAATTTCTGGGTGTAGAAACAGTGGGATTTTAGTAGTGTTATTTGCAGTATTCAGTTTTTCTCATTCATGCTACAGCAGTGCTCAGAGTCTCTCACCTTGCTATACACTGAACATGAAACGCTCTGAAAAATGTGCCACTTTGGGTTAGTGCTTTAAAAATTATTTGGAGAAGATTAAAGACTAAATGTGCAGCCTTCATATTCTGAAAACTGGCAATTCTGCAGACTGCAAATGTTCACTGATATAAATTAAAGTTTGCAAAACGATGAGGAAGAGCGTGACCTCAAGGTAATGAGTAAACTTAAGAGTTTGTGTAGTCAAGTTTCTGTCTTTCTCAGTAAGAATATATGCTGTCTACGGCAGTTCCTACTGTTGCTACTCCTTTCACCTCCTTTGTCCATGCATCTCTCTCCTTCTTGTGTATGCAGTACAGAAATAAGATACAGGGAGAACCAAGAAGCCATTCAGATTCTTTAATTTGAAAATTACGTGATCCATGGTCCACAAATGTATCAACTTTTGTTCAGGAGCAGCACCATGTGCTGTCTTGGGACTCTAGGAGCAGAATGGCTGGACAAGTCACTGGAAGAAAGTGAAACGTTTTGCTAGAGAAATGTTACACTTTGCTATGTAAGCAGAAAAGTTTTTTTAATGACTTTCAAAAGAAAGAGCTGTAGATCCGTGTTTGCAACTTTGCTCAGGTGTGGATTTAAAGGAGATAAAAAAATTTTTTGCTGTTGTTGTTATCAATCTCAGTGTTTTAACCAAGCTTATGTTCCTGAAGTCTCAGTTTCCTCTGTGACGAAAGTGGCACGGGCAAGTCTGAAGAAGTATACTATATACAGGCTAATCCACGAGCCGTATAATCAGCTCTGAATTTCATAGACCTGATAGGCCTAAATTTCTTTCATTTCTCTGTTAATGTGCTATTCATCTAATTCTAGAATATATTCCATCTTTTGGAAATCCTTTAAATCGGGTCTTGCATTAAGTTAAGGAGTTAAAACCTACTTGTAATGGAAGCACTGAAAATATATAATTTAACAGAGGATCTGTAACAATATAGAATGAGTGATTTCCCTGCATTAAAAACAAGAGAGATGTCAGTATCATGAGATGGCACAGAAAGCCCCTCTCACTGTATTATGTTCTCTCTTAACCTTTGTTTTGATGCATGCCTAGATTAAGGGGAAAACTAATACTGAGAAACAATACAGTGACCTTATAGCAACTTCAGCTTGACTTTTGACTTTTAACTAGAGAGAATTTGAATTTAAATACTTGCCTTCATTACGGAAATTGTAAATAAATCTCAGCCTAGTAATTTCTGTTCCATTATAAAAAATGGGAACAATGTAGGGGTTATAATGTCAGCTATCATGATTCTTGTTACGGTGTCCTCTAATTTTGCTCAGAGCAGCTTTAGTTATCTAATGCTTAAAACTCTTACCAGGAAAAAAGAAATGACAATAAAACTCTCAATATGTGGTTGTCCCTGGGGAAAATCACATCTGGCAACTTTTGTTCTCCCCTGCTATACTGTGCAGGATGAAGTCGTTTTCAAAGAGCATTAACAACAGTGAAATGATTTTACATGTTTCCTTAATAGCGGTGGGTTTAAACTTTTACAGGGCTTAGGGAACTTCTGTTTCCCAGTGGAAGTATGTGTCAAGGAGAAAGCTACACAAGCCTACATGCAACATCACAGCTCATCTTCGGTCATTAAATGAGGAATAATGAGAAAAACGGAAATTAGAAATAGCACATACAGGCATACTTGGCTTGAGTTACTGCTGCTATAAAAACATACATTTTTATTTTCAGTAAATGCTTCAGTGTGCAAAGCAAATGGTAAAAGTATGTTGATAAAATTTGTGAAGAACGTATAATTTGGGGTGTTACGAGTTGAGAGGATCGAAGAGCTGCGCAGAAAGATGAACTTGAGGGCTGGAGTAATAGGAGTGGAATGCAGTGCAGAAGTACTGCTTGCGAGGTCATTTGGGGACTAATAACAGAATTAAGTTGTACGCTGAGTAATCATCAATTGCAAATGACTGAGGAAGAGAAGGATCCTGGCTGAGTAGCTGATCACAGATTGACTATGAAGTGCTGGTGTGACGCAGGCATGATTATAGCGAGGCACTCGAAGGATCTATCAGCAGAGGCTTTTCTGCTAGTTAGGGAAATGTTAATATCTCAGCACAGGCACTTGTGAGACTTTCAGTTGGAAAACTGCTGTTCTGATCATCCGTTTTCAGGAAAGTTGATTGCAAAGTGGAACAGAAGAGAGCATTTAAAATGATTTGGGAAATGAAGCGTGTGATTGCAGCATGGAAAAATGATTGCTATTTTTAGCTGCAGGGAATAGGCATGAGATTAATACAACAGAGGAGAGAAGAGGAAAGATGTTATTTTCAAGCTTGTGTTGCCCCCAAAATGTAGTTTACTGAGGTTCTTAGAGGAATTGCGTGGCGTGTGTTGCTGGCAGAAGTAGGACACGAGATTTGGTGATTGAAGACACCCTACCTAAGCCCACAGGAGAGATGCATGTTGGAGGGATCATTATTTCTGGCTCCTTGGGATAGCATCCATCACACAGTCAGGCATGCAGAAGATCAGGGATGTGTCTGTAACATCTGCAAGTGGATGTTCTTTATCAAAGTTGATGGCAGGAATACCATGACTTGTTCACAAGGCTCCAATAAAAGCAATATATCTAGATGCTAAAAGGAATGCCAGACCCTGTAAATCTTCAGCCATTGACCTCTGCTTTCTGGCTATCCTCTGCTTTCTTTTCAGATCTCCGCTTTTCCTGGTGTTGCTCTTTAATGTAGCTAACAAAGTTATTAACCTCCCATTGAAAATCACTCCTACTGAACTCTTGTAGAACTACTTCAATGCTCTCATCTCTGCACTGCTTGGAGTACTTAACATTTAAAAATAAAAAAAAAAAAAGAAAAAAATCAAAACCAGGGGAAGCCAATGGATATCAAATATGCATCTATACTTCCCTATCCTGAAATTTTCAAGCTTTGGTATTTTAAAGTGGTAAAGAAATATACAGTATCTTGTAAATTCTGAGAATCTGGGAAGTACTGTTTGCCATCACACACCCCCTGAGTATATGTACAGGCATAGATATCAACAACAAAGTGATTTGCAAATGACTACTGTTCACTGAAATACCTCTCTGAAATTTGCTTCCTGTTTGTATTTCACTTGTGGGATGGGGAAGAGTGGCCAGGTTGGTCTCCAGACTTTCATGCTTATGCATATGGAACACAATGCTCATTCAGGTAGTTTCCCATCTGCTTTAGAATTCTTATTTTTATCTTAGTTGTCCCCTGTGTAACTGATTATTGGCTATAGACAGATTAGGAACATCGCCTCTTTCCCAGTGATTCCAAAAATGAAGTTAAAAATTAGTCTTAAAAAGTCTTCTGGGAAAACATTATTTTGCATTTTATTGCAACTGGCATTTTTTCTTGAAAACCATTTGTTTTACTGTACACTCAAGGACATTGTACAGAACTAAAATCTAGCCCATGGGCCTGTAATTGTTCACTACTGCATTTGCTTTTCTTCATTTATTTGAAAAAAAATATACAAAAATGACGACTTTATTGAAAATCATTATTATGTGCTCTTAATTGTGCTGAGATGGAAATCAAGCAGCTCCCCGGAGGGGTCACAAGGAGAGCATTGCTCTTACTTAGCTCCTCTGTGCTGCCCTCACCGCGTTCCCATGAGATCCATGGTTATCCCCCATCTGCATCTTACTGTTGTTGAAGTGAGAAAAGCATTTGGCTCTTCTGTGCGTAGAATGCAATACTCACCTCATCCTCACTGAGTGCTGAACCTACTTCTTTTCTCACCACCTTTCTTGTGCGTGTGGCTGAAGATTTTCCCTTTTGCTGATTAATTGTAGTTGCTTTGGGCGCTGTCAGTTTAACAGTTCTCTTTAGACCACCTAAGGCTCAGCACTCTGTATCTTCCTTTTGCCAGGTGTGAGAATTGGCTCAAACCATCCTGCCTCTCCCACAGTCTCTTCTGTGTTCAGAATAGCATTGGAATATTTTATCATACGTGGCAGAAGTAGAGCAAATGCAGTTCAGTTGTTTCATAGTCTCTATTTCTCATCCTTCTCTCTTGTATGGTTTTTCCTCATCTCTCCTCTTCCTAATTTGTGTCCTTACCTTTCCTTCATCAAGCTCCTTCCTCCCTCCTCTTCCATTGCAGTCTTCCTCTTGTATTTGAATAGTGCTCAGCGATGAGGATTGCTAATACAGGTGTAGTGGTTTGGGTGGCTGAGATGGAGGAAACCTGCATGGAAGACATCTCCTGTGCAGGAAGATGGTGGCAACAGAAACTGCAGTTAAAGGTAGACTACAGAGGATGGTGGCAGCAGCTGAAGAGAAGGGACCTGCAGTTGTGTAGATGTGATGCTAAATTTATAGAAGTTACCAAGTTCAAGCAGCAATTCTGTTTTCTTTCCTAAGGCCTGCTAAAGAGCATGCTTTAGGTTAGTATCTCTCCAGCTATCATTCTGAGGGTTTCTCAAATGTATTTTTATCTTTGAATATCAAGGCTATTATAGAACCGACTGTACCTAAGATGCTGGATTGATACTTCATAAAGTTATATTAAAATGTGACACATAGGAATTCTTATTTCCATCAACATACAAGTTTGCATCTGCAGCAGAGAATCTGTCTTCCTCCAGTGGTTGTATGAATAAATCTGTTTCTGTTTTTCATTGTGCTTCTCCAACCCCTTCCTAGTGGTCCACCCCCTCTACGGAGTGGACCTTCTTATCTTATTTCTTCCTATTGTGCTGAAAAAAGAAGTACTGGATTTTCTCTGTAATGCTTTAAAAACTTTAAACAGTTCAGCTCTGTCCAGCTTCTTGACAGACCTTGTGCAGAAATGCAGACAGTATGTTTTGATAGCCACCCAATGTATGTCACTGGGACTTTTTTCCAGGGGTTTTGCCCAAGATCTTAAATTACGAGATTTGCATAATGATGAATTTCTTTAAGTGTTCAGTCAAGAATTGCCAGTCTAAAACTTACTTGCAGTTTTGTTTATTGCCACGTGTTGCTCTTCAGTATTTAAGTGACTGTTTCCATTATGTCTAAATGGAAAGGGAAGTTGTGTCCTATAGCCTTTATAACAGGGAGGCAATATAAAAGTGCTCATATAACAGAATTTCATAGTTGGGGAACACTGAACTGCGTAGTTCTGGAATGTCGGTTGTAGTGGTTTGCTTCCAGTCGTGTCAGTATGTTGAACGCATATGTAATGTTATTTTCAGATGAGGACTTGTCTGTCAAGGACGCTGGCACCTCTAGAGCAAAGTGGCACAATGAGCAAGAACACACTCTGCAGGAGTCCTGGAACTCCTTGGTAAAGTTTAATTACTCCCATCGTGGCCGAATCTCTAACATGGATTTTCAGGGGGATATCTTTGATGAGTTTCTCCATCAGCAGAAAACGAGCCGGCCTGCGGAATATCATCTCATGAGAAAAGAGGGAGCACGAACACTACCAAAAAGACGAGAAGAGGAAAATTCTGCGGAGGCGCATGATGGAAGTGATTTTAAAATACCAGTTTTACCTTACGGGCAGCACTTAGTAATAGACATTCGAACAACATGGGGAGACAGACATTATGTCGGTCTTAATGGAATTGAAGTTTTCAGTTCTAAAGGAGAGCCTGTTCAGATCTCAAAAATAACAGCCGAACCACCTGATATAAATATTTTACCAGCTTATGGCAAAGATCCCAGAGTAATAACCAACTTAATTGATGGGGTAAATCTGACGCAGGATGATATGCATCTCTGGCTAGCGCCATTTACCCCTGGAAAACCTCACTTTATCTTTATTGACTTTGTGAATCCCTGTCAAGTAGCTATGATTAGGATCTGGAATTATAATAAATCTCGCATACACTCTTTTAGGGGTGTGAAAGACATTATAATGATGTTAGATGAACAATGCATCTTTAAAGGAGAAATTGCAAAAGCTTCAGGAACTTTGTCTGGAGGTATGCTATCATTTCTTTCTTACTTTGTGGAAGCAGCAGTACGATATAAACAAGTACATTTATCTTGTTTGTTATCTCTTTCCTCTTCAAAGCAGATTGGGACTTTTATATAGCACTTAATCCTTTTAATTTCAAAATGTAATCCAAAACTATTTAATACATTTTCTAATGATATTGTGAATTTAAGTAGCATGTAGAGCTAATTTTTAATCTTAATGGTGTCTTATAAACAAGATCGTATTTCAGTAACCTCAGATAGTCACTAGATATTTAAGTTGCAGGTTTTTAGTCTTCATAGATATGGTATTTTGGAAAAGGTGATGAAGAAGCATTTTTCTCGTTTTTCATACGTACTTGAAATTTGACTGGGTCTTGGAGGGTTGTCTGCTAGGCAATTAAGGTTGAAATTGAACATAATTGTATCAGTAGTCAGTACCTGTTCCTTATGTATTATCTTTAAACACTGCTGTAAATTAAATGTAAAGAAGGACTGAATAGCATTTTTAGCACTCTAAATATTCTTTTATGTAGCTTCTCGGTTTAATTCTATATGTTGCCTTCAGCTCCAGAGCACTTTGGGGATACTATTCTGTTCAGTACAGATGATGATATTCTTGAAGCTATATACTGCTATGATGGGACATACGATGGAGAAATGGAAAATGCCAGCTCTCTGAGATTTGAAGAAGAGCTAAAGAGGCCAGCAACTGCTGATGGGGATGGAGATGAAAGACCTTTTACGCAAGCAGGGCTAAGAACAGAGGATCAACAGGTGGGGATCTCTGCATTCAGGGCTCTTATAAATGTGTCTTTCTGAAATATGTCATAGAAATAGGAGGCGCTGATTTCTGTGATAGTGTGAAGCTCTGTAGAAGAATTTAATAAAGCTATCTGTGTTTTGAAGATTTTTTTTTCATCAGCTCAATAATTCATGGGAATTTTTTAAGCTCAGAAGTTCCTCCACAGTTTGCTTTCTCTGGTTAATGAGACTACCAGGAAGGCTCTACAGGGTTGTGCATACATATATTTATATATGTGTATATATATTTTTTTTTCTTTACTTACTTGAGCAGAAAGTACAGGGGTTTCTTTAGTTAGATTTAGGTACTCCTAAAGGTTTGTACCACTGTCAGTGATTTTTACCATACATTTATTCATGTAATGAGCAGCTCTGCTTCCCATTGCTCCAAAGACTTTTTTTTCCCTATTTTCCACACAGAGTATGTGCTTGCTTATTTATTATTTATTATCCTCAAATAAAACACCTGAGGTGGATAGGATCTAGCGTAATGTCACTTCATATCTTCCCAAGTCCTCCTTTATTTTTTCTATTTTCTAACTAGCGTCTTCACAAATCTGTATCCCTTTTGCAGCATAAAGGTGTTCCCTGCTATTCCACAGAGTAGGTATTTCACTGCTGGAGGAGGGCTATATTTTCATGCACTGCAGTCTTGCCTTACTTCAGTCCAGGATTGTTGACTGAGCAACAATCCTGCTTGACTTTCTGCTTAAAGTGGTATGGCATAGTCTTTAAGCTGCTTTCTATCTTCTTGGAATACTGATGAGCACCTGCTCCTTCTTCAGTGAGGGCATCTTTTTCAGTGGGGCACTCTTGTACAACTGTGAGGAAATCCAAAACTGAATCAAAATTCTATCTGGTTCAGCTAAAGTACTCCTAACATGTGGTTCTTAATGTGCCTTGTGCTGTTTTCAGGCCTGTGTGCTCTATCTTGGCCCATTCTGGTGGCTGACATGACATAGGGAAATGCTCTGACATTGGAATTTGATCTTGCTGTCATGAGTCAGTGACTCTAACCCTTTGACTTCTCCAGTGCTAGTTAATAGTGGTACCAATCACTGTTTCCATCTTCACTTGCAATACCTTAAACTGTTTAGACACTTCGTGTAATGCAGGATTTCACAAACACAAATTGAGTATCACCTTTCATTTATTCATCACTTCCTCATTGTTAGCGTTCACCCAGGATCTCTTTCATTACAAAAGCTTAGACCTGGGCTCCCTGGTCCTTACTTAGAGCTTCTACCTCTTTTTTTTTTGCTGTTCATCTGTGATGCTTTTCTTACTCTTTTTCTAACTCTGAAACATGCTGTATCAGCAATGGAGTAGCAATAGCTATTGCAACTGAACCATTGATCTCTCTGTCATTCAGTATGTGCTAGGACCGTCGAGATTTTGTAGCTGGATGTGTATGCTATCAGAACGATACGAATCTACTAGACAATTTGTCTTCCCCAGCATAACATCATCATTCAAACTAAAACTGGGTTTGAGCAGTCTCTGCCTGTTGATCATTAACCCTTTCCTGCTGTAACATCTTCAATGGATGAGAAAGAGTTTTACTGCAGTGACTGCAGCTCTTAACAAAGCATCTTATGTCCTTGTCGGTATTATCCATGATCGTCTGTCTTTCTTCTCCTTCCTCATGATTTTAACTAAGGGAACCATTTCAGAATGGTCAGGTGTAGGAGCTTGGTAATACTTCCTACTTTTTGTTTCTTTTCCAGTAACTCCCGCACAGTGATAGTATTTTGTTCTAGCTGTAAGGATCTAAGAACATATGTAGGTCAGTGTTCACAAGGAGTGTTGAAATAGTAGAAAATGACACTAAATCTGAAAGAAAAGATAGTGGATAGTAATGGAATGGAGGGAACTGAGTGTCCAGGAAATGAGGAATAGGGAGAAAAGAGGTGGTAAGCCACCTCTTACGGTCTGCAAGGGAAGGCTCAATAAAACTAGGAACTTTACTAAGTCCACGGATGTTGATATTCAGTAGAGTTTGAAATTTCAATTCCCAGATTGGTCTTTGAAAGATGTTCTGAGAAAAAGGCATGAGAAAAAGATGGAGTCAGTGCTTTGTGAGAAGATAACCCTCAGTAGCAGAGCTGTTTTCTGTTTTTCCATCTATTGTAGATGGTGTGTTGCAGTATGCGGTTTGCTTGGAGAGACTGAAATTGCAATGGCACTCTATGAGGGCTTAACAAGGGCAGTTCTTGTCTCTGTGACACACTTGCAACATCTTGGAAGTGCCCCATGTCGTCATTTGCTAATGGCAGTCTGCAGGTAAGAAAAAGTGACTTAGCAATTTCAGTCTCTCCAAGAAAAATCAGCCCACATTAGGGAGTCTCCTATTTAACGTTCCTATATGCACTAACAAGAATATATTTCATAGACAGTATGTCTCTAAAATGTATATGATCTGCATATTCAATGTGCTATCTGTTTGTTTTTTAGGTTCAAAAGCAGGTAGTTCTGCTAGATTCTCTCTCTGCTTCTACGCCCAAGGAACCAGGAATATTTACTGGAAAGTGTAAGTTGGTTCTTCTTTACTTTTTGCATACGCTGCTCCCTACTCCCACTAATGTTATCAAGGAGGATCTGATTTGTCAGTTGCACAGACCTTTGTGGCAGATGTCAGGTCTGGAATAAAGAAGAGTAATTGAGTATTTAAGGCAGAAGTTTTTTTTTTTACTGTGGGATTTAGAACACTATATTGTAACAGATGGCATTTAATCTTAGAAAATAACACTAGCCATTTGCCTAGTTCTTGAATGGGATTTGTGATAGCTGTGTCCATTACCAAGTAATTCTCTTCCAATCCTACATATTTATTTAGACTGACTGATTTTCTCAGATTGGATTGACAATAGAAACCCTAGAGTGAAACTAGACCAGAATGTTACATCTGTGCTGAAAGTACCAGGTTTGTTTATACTGTGAAAAAAAAAAAAACCCACCCTTTCTGGGACTTCAGATTATTTTCCAGAGAGCCTCTGAATGGCCCAGAAGTACCAGTTCCTGGTCCTTTGACCCAGCAAAGAGAAATTTGCTGCTTGTGCATGGCATATAAAGTATTTGGCCACCTGTGATGTACTCTCTGCAAATACACACAATACTGTTATTCAGCCACGTATCTATGGGCTATTCCTATGATCCAAGTATATCCATCTATAAACATTATGGATGAACATGTCTATCATCAGTTTATATTTGTGAACTTTAGCTGCCTTTCCCTCTTTCCATTTCTCAAAGTGGGTGAAAAAGATAGCGAGGATGCAATTCAGAGCTCAGCAGATGCAGTCTCTCATGATGACAAGATATCGTTAACCAGCTGATTGGAATAACTTGTCTCTACCAAACAAAGAGGTCCTGATTCCCACTGAGTTCTTGGAGGGAAAGTGCTGGAGAAGGACTTAACTGTGGTTAAAGGAGGCTTCCTTTTCACTGCCAGGGCAGTCAGACACAGGCACTGACAGTTTTTGTGATCTGTGGGCCTAGAGACATTCACAACTCTACGGGATGAGCTCCTGAGGGACCTGATCTCATGGACAGGAGTTAGACCTCCAGAGGTCCCTTCCAGTCTGCACTGGCCTATGTAGAATTCACCTATGTGCTATACAGAACGTGAATACTAACCTTGTGTGGACAGCTGCTTGATCCTATCTTTTCCATGTCTGTTTGGAGGGGGAAAAAAAAAAAGTGTGTGTGTATATATATATATATCTATCTATATATATTTGCCTGGGAACTCTTGCATATTTCTATAATAAGAAATGGCCTTGGGAATAGTAGCTAATATCAATGTAGCCATAGTTCCAAGCTTGTCAGTTAATGGAACTATTTATTTCTTAGTGTCCTTGCAAATATAAAGAGATCTCAACACCCAAGTGAATTTATGTGTACTTAGTCTTATGTAAATTGCTACTGCTATTTATAGGTAATTGGGCTGGATGGCTTAACAGCTCTAATGCTGTTTGTTTTACCGTGCATCCTGACTACCAGTGCTTCATTAGACATTGTCCAACTTGATTCTTTCTGAGCTACATTTAACATAATAAATGAAACATTTTAAATTTACAGTGATGGATTTTTATGGAACCTGATCAGACTGGAATATTGCTTGTGGTATCTGTATATGCTCTTTATATTTTTTGGAAAGCGTGAAGCAGGTGGACCTGAAGATAAAGTTGTGTTGGTGCAATGTTTCTTTCCTATTTAATCGCTGGAGATGCAGGGAAATCAACAATGCTGTTTTTTAGTGGTGCTGTGCCATTAAGATGCTTCCATGTGTGCAGTTTGGACATGAAGTTAGTGCATTAAATACAACAGAAACCCACATCTCCTTTTTCAGTTTAACTATGAATTGGTGTTCTCTAAGCAATCTACTCGTGGGATTTATGAGAGACTGAATTTAGATAAGTCCACATAGTCACCTAGATGGCAAAAGATAACAGATAGCCTTCAGACTAATAGGTCTTCTCTGTTTCTGCATAATCTCAAAATCTGTCATGTCACTGCTTATATGTATTATTGAATTACTGTCACTCTGCAATCTGAGTAATGAGACACTTGATGACATGGTTGATTGGGAGCAGTATAGTTACAAGTGAACAAGATGTCAGTAGCCCACTAACGGTCTAACACAGATTTACGAGAGGTGCTGTACTGTTATGTGGAGGTAGGCAAGCAGACCAGGAACTATCCAAATGCAGCATATACAGTTATTTAAGCAAAATACACGTGGTGCTAATTCTTGGGAACTTGACATATACAGGATATATATAGAGTATAGAATAAATATTTAGCTCATTAGAAGTTGTGCGATAGAAAATAGTAATTGATTGGACAATACAGAGTACAGAATGGAAGGAGTTTTGGCTTGGATTCAAACTATTGGCAAGTAGGCAGCCGTGAATGTATAATACTTGATCACTAGAAAAGTGTTGCACATATTATCTACCATACTCTTTTTGCTTTATTTAGGATGGTGAGGTCATGTGGCTGCCCAATGCTAATTGAGTCTGATCCTTGAATGAAGTGGGTTCAGATGGAGACTATGAGCTGTTGTTTGTGCCAGAGTATGAGCAGTTGGACTTAGTGCATTAGTGGGTCACAGAGTGGAGATTAAGTAGATCCAATAGCACTGCTAATGGCAGTGACAGACCCCCACTCGGAGCAAATTGCTAGGTTGCTTGCTACTTAAGAGTGATAAGGGAAGCCTTCTGCCTCCTGACAATGTAGGTAAACACTACAGCATTTTACTCTGCTTTTATCCATATTCTCATGAGGTGTTCTGTATTAACCCATGGCATGAAGAGCAGCTTTTAATGTGTTTGATGAGATGTGGACTTGTAAGTAGCAATCTTACATTGTTGTTCTGCTTTTTGGTTTCTTTTTTTGTCTGCTCTGTACCAGTGAAAGTGTATTCTAGTTCATATTGATTACACAGTTTTGGAGGCTAGGCCCCATACTTTAAACTAGTATGCATGTATGTATATATGTACATTGTATGTATATTCTTTTACATAGGCCTGCAACTGAATTTTACCATGACCTGGGGAGATCCTCACTACCTTGGACTGACTGGACTGGAAGTGATAGGAAAGAATGGCCAAGCATTAAAAATAAGTACAGAACAGATTTCTGCTTCACCCCAAGACTTAAATGATCTTCCAGAGTATACAGGAGATTCTAGAACATTAGAAAAGTAAGTAGTGAAAGGGGCAGAATAGGTAGAATTACAAGTAATTTCTCCAGATGTTGTTTTTTCGTGTGTTCTGTAGCACCTGTCTATGCATATGCAGTAATGTTTACGCAGCATTTCTGGGTAATTGCAAGGAAAACTTTCAAGTTAGCAAAGGGTGAGAATGTATTAAGGAATTGTGAGTACAGGTGCTGCTCTCTAATTCTGCAGCTTTTGTTTTTATAATTTTAAAGAAGTCTTATGCACTGGCAAATATGCTTCCTCAACTTATGAAATGTACAAAAAATCTCTTCTGTAGGCGTTGAGATCAAAGAAATCTTCCCATGAGATCCCCCGCGATGAAAAGGCTCTGGTGGTGGAGTCTGGAGAGGCTTTGATGGACCCAGATGCAAAGAATTCATTTAGCTTTTCTTTTGGTGTCTTCTCCTGTGCTCCTTTTGCAGCCTAGTCATCTGTTGATCCTACAGAATTTCTGGCAGGCTTTCCGCTCCTGATACGTTTGATGGGTTTTATTTATGGTGCCTTTTGCTTGCTAGCCTACATATTCTTTCTTGGCATGTGCATATACATTTAGCCTTCCAGAGTTTATGATCCTGTTGATTTAGTTTGTTTGATCGTGACTTTTGGTGAAAGATGACTTGTAATAACTTTCTTTATCCTGCCACTAAGCCAGGCTGGCTTCCATTTTTATTTTAAGTCCTTGCTTTTTCTTATGTCTTTGTTAGTAAGTGAGGTAGATTTGTTGTATGTTTCCAATATGACATCCTTAATATTCTATCTGCTATATGTAATGATTTTATTTTGTTGCTTTCTTGCTTTTCTTTTTTGACAGTCTTCATTTTTACTTCAGAGCTTTTTTGAGCATAAGACATAAGGGCTTAATTTTTTTCTTTTGATATTTCTGTAAGCATGCTGAGCACTTCAGTGCTCTTTGACTGTAGCATTTGGAATGGGTCCTGCGTAGTATTGACTTTTCAGGACTAAGTCAAGATTTCTGTCTCTTTCTTACAGGCTCTCTAATCAATTCCTCTGTGAAAGGCTCATTAGTCATATCTATTTCTTTAAGAAACTGCCAAATCTGGTACTCATTCTTCTATCGCACTTGTAAATAAATAGTAAGCACGTAGAGCAGTGTACAAAAGTAATTCCAGTGGGGCAATTCGATCATCTTCTCCTTTATTCTTTGAATTCTACCACAAACTATGGTATACAGAATTCCAAAATGGGGATATAATGGAATTGAATTTATCTAGTAAGTCTGAAGTCTGTGTTGTTATGAGAAGGCATTGTCATGTTGTAGAATGGGGGGGGAAAAAAAGGGTGGTTCCTAATGGAGGGCATGGTGAGGGATGGGAACAAGCTCTGCTCCATCTGTTGGCTGTCCGGCCACCGTCTCAGACTCAGGGTAGCTGCATTAGTATAGTAACACGCCGCAGACTGCAAGATAAACTAGTTTAGGCGTGGATCTATATTAATAAGTTATGAAATGTCTGGGACTGAGAATTTTGCCTTTAGTAATTTTGGTACAGAGGTACCAAATGAGCTTTTCTCTGCTTGTTTGCTCAGGGAAGAAAACCTAAGAATTTTTCTGTTTTTCTTCAAACAGAGCCAACTAAAGGAAATGTTGTTCCCCCCCAGCCAGCCCATCTTTAATTCAACAATTCTGAATTACTTTTTATGTTTAATATGCTTTTTAGTTGCATGCACATGGGTATAATAATGGAATTGGTAAGTGGAAATAAGAAGAAAATTGATACCTAGTAAAACACCTGTTTTTGTGAGAAAAGCAGGCTTTTCCTTTCTGTCGCTAATGGATTTTTCTCCTTGTAGGTTAATAGATGGGACTAATATTACAGCTGAGGATGACCATATGTGGCTCATTCCTTTCTCTTTTGGAGAAAATCATCTACTCACAATCCATTTTGATAAAATTGAAAGTATCGCAGGGCTTCGTTTCTGGAACTATAATAAATCTCCAGAGGATACCTATAGAGGGGTAAGTAAAAGAAAAGGAGCACTGCCAGCAAAAATATACAGCGGTGCATTGGAAAATTGGTACTGTGATAAATGAATATAGCTGCCTTAATGGAACACCATAAATCTTTCTAGATTGTCTGAGTCTGAGTTTTGTGGCAGGTATAATGCATTTCTGTCTCTGCAAACAGCAAATATTGAAAAAAAAGCTGGGGACAGTTTAAAGAAAACTTCACAGATGATTTTTCTAAGAGACACATAGTAGCACATATTATTTTCAAGATATATGATTCCAAAGTGGTATCCTCTCGCTATCCAGTGTTTAAGCCTCCCATGTGATTCTTTATTTCCTGCAGCACAAGGAGTGGTAGAGCAGGGGGCACCTCAACAACGACCTGGTGTAGATATGTTGAAGAAAGCGGTGTCTGTGTATAAACTTGTGTTTTCTCTGTGGGGATCCTTTTGTTTTTGAGCATCTTGCTTTTCTGAAGTCTGCCACTTAAAATTAATAGTTAGTACATTGCCTGTAAGTGCTATTGAGCTATTTACTTAACTAGTAACATTTGGTAAGATGATAAATGGAGCACAAAGAGGGCAGAGTTACATTGGATATAAGGAAAAAGTCTTTTACAGTGAGGGTGGTGAGGCACTGGCGCAGGTTGCCTAGTGATGTTGATGCCCCATCCCTGGAGACTTTCAAGGTGAGGCTGGATCAGGCCCTGGGCAACCTGACCTAGCTGTGGTGGCCCTGCTCATTGCAGGGGTGTTGGACTTGATGGCCTTCAGAGGTGTCTTCCAACCCTAAGGATTCTATGGTTCTAAGATAGTAGGAAATATTGGGGAACTACTTTTTTGTGTAAATTTACCTTCCATGAATTGCTTTTTGTATGAACATTCCACAAATGGATGTTCCCTCTCTGAAGTTTAGCCCTGGCCTCTTTTACTGTAAGCACAGTGTTGCAGAGTGCTGAAGACTGGCCAAAGACTCACAGAGGTTCAAAGTGTACGTTCTTTCATTTTAGCCACGACTCCTCAAGAGACTTTAACGTTTGACATCTGATTTCCGTAATACAATACATTAACACAATGTTTGACACACAGGTGGGTTCAGGAGCATGTTGAGCTTACCTTATAAACATACCCCTGGATAATGATGTTGTGTTCTTTTTAGTAAAATCACTTAGTTAATTTGTATGATTGGGCATAAAGAAAGGGCTCTTTTCCCTTTATCCCCCTGAGAGTGATATGGCACTGGGGGACAACATGCAGTGATGGGATGAGTCAATTTGAGAGACTCGGAACAACCTGATTTAACTTCGCAGGCTTCTCTGCTCTGAGCAGGAGTTGTGGCTGGAGATGTGTGGAAGTCCCTTCTGATTTAAATCTTACTGTTATCCTGTGTGCATAGTGCAATATGAAGAACTGCCTAAGTAGTGATGGGGAATATTTTGCTCACCCATTATAAGACCTGGTTTTTTTCCAAGGCAGAACAGGGGAGAAATGTTTGTATGTGAATTTTCAAACCAAATCAAGTTTGAGTGTGTGTTTGTGTCTCAGCTATTAAAGGAGCTAAAAGACTTCAAGGGTTTGGCTATTTAACATGAAACTTGGTCTTTGGAGCCAGACCAAGACAAGAAGAAAGGTGCATTTTCACAGTTTATGTTGCTAGGTAGTAAAGGAGGTGAGTCTGATAAAGTATGCATGCAGGCAGCACACCTCTGAGTTCCTCAGCAGTTAGTAGGTACAGTTTAAATGAGGAGGTCATACCTCCAGTCCTGTGACAGGATGAATAAAATGAATGATTTGAAAAACTGAGGGTGCAGGATATCTGCTAAGCCACAGTTAAGAGGCTTTAGACCGTAGACCTAGGGTATCACAGCATCTGTTTTTTGAAGTATTGCCGTTCTTCTAAGAAACGGTCTCTGGACATGAGATATAATGATTTGTTAGGCAGCTGTAGACTGGTGGATTCTATTCACAGCTTTAGTATGAAAGGGTAATGGCAGTAAACTGTCAGAATGAAGGCTTGTATGCTATTTCCAGCTCTATGAAAAATTACCTTATGAAAGCTTTGTTATGTGATTTGTAAAATGCTATGTGTGATGGTTGAGTGCCTTCTCAGATGATGAAAATTACTTAGAAATGAGGGCTGTAAAGGGCACATAAATATAAGCAGCTGTGGTGTAATAGGTAAGATCTCATCTCTAAGTCTCCAGACTTCCCATTCAATACATGTTCTCTAAACAAAAGTGTATTTCAATGGATTTTTCACTTTCTCTCCCTAGCCTAGCAGCTCGATTCTGCTGGAAAGTAGCACAAACAAGAATTTCTTATACAAAAAGTATATTTCCTTTATTTGCTCCCAAGCTTATTAAGGTTGAAACCTGCAATAGTTATTTCCCTCTGCTCGCTGCTTTCACTCCTAATTTATCTTCATGCTCTTCGGAAGTGAAGTGAGCACCTCGTACAGTGCAGTACCTGAAGTTTTCAAATTGAGAAATGCTTGTGTAAACAAACAAAAGAACTGCACAAAAAACCTCAAAACAGACAAAAACTTTCTGAAAAAGATTTACTTCTGGGTTATTGCACGTGCAGCTCATTGAAACGGTAATTGTCTAAAAAACAGATTGGAAATTGCAAAAATACGGAAGCTGTTGTGAATATCAGGCTTGATAGGAAACCTGGAATGTTAAGATCTTCTCAGTTTGACATCTGAGAGTAAATATTGCTTATATGTTTTAATAAAAATACTAATGACAGATCATGAGAACTACAGATTTTCGTACAGAACTAATTTCAAATAATCATATAGATACATCAGTAAGTATAAAATCCAAAGATGACAGAACTGACTCACATTGCCTTGAGACTAAATTAAGTCTTTTTGCTAGCTAAATGAATCCATTCTCGTTCAGTCCATTAATCAGCAGGCTGCAGTCATAGGGCCAGTTATAAGGCAATCCTGTTCTATTTCCCAGGTATTATTCCTTCCTTAAGCAGTAATTAGTGACAGACTCAGTGCAATACTTGTGATTAATGTGAGATTACACTGTACATACCTTAGAGCAAGATGGAGTGATAATTGTTGCTGCATGATTGAGTTGTTATGTGACTGCAATCATGCATACAGCCCCACATGGTACTAATGGGGGAGGGCGAAGGGGCCTGAACTCCCTCATCTTCTGATCAAGTATGCATGAATTACTTGGTTTAATTCAGAGTTTATATCGGATGTGCATACGTCTGTGACATGGACGTGACTCCTTTTTGCCTGGTAGAGGTACCTTTTCCTTATTCATATGCTCTTAGGTTCTACACAGCAGTGCTTGGTAGATGAGTTGGCATGATCCTGGAAAAGTCCAAATGCCACCTGCCACACAGATGAGTAGAATGGTGAAATACAGGCTTCCTGTAAATACAAAAAGGGGCCTGCTCTTGAGAGATCACCAGGTTACGTGATCTCCTCAGCCAGGATTGAGCAGTCAGGCCAGATGTAGCATTGTGTTCAGGTGCACGATGGGTGACTAAGCACCTCCTCCAGTCACCTTTGCATCATATGCTGACTTCAAAGCTGAGTCTCTAGTCTCTCAGTATGCGTTCTGCAGCTCACAAATCATCAGTTCGCTGAGATCTCTGGGGGTGCAGTAATTGAAGGAGCTCTTCCAGTCTTAGTGTTTCTTTTTACCATTCTTCCCCCCCAAATCCTAAGCTCTTTTATCAATCTCAATGCATCATAGCTGACACTAGCTATTGACTTGCACTGGGTTTCAGACTGGGTTCTGCTGATCTTGGCTTCCTTTTGCCAAAGGGTGTTACGCTATAGAGGAATGGAATAAATACAGCAAACTATTATTTCAGTCTCTGAAGTGAGTGCAATTGCATTGGATTTATTTGTTATTTTTTTTAACAAGGCAAAGGTTGTCCACGTAATGCTGGATGGTCACAGCATCTCCCCACCAGAGGGCTTTCTTATCCGCAAGGGACCAGGCAACTGCCACTTTGACTTTGCCCAAGAAATTCTCTTCCTTGACTATCTGCAGCCCCAGCTGATGAACAGGGTGCAAAGGAGGTAAAGTAGGATATTTTTACAGTCTGATCCACTCTTATTTGTTCAGTATCTGTATTCTCTTCTGAACCAAATCTGTGTGAGACACCTGGATGAAGTGGAATGTTTTATTGAGATCAGAGGACAATTTGCTACGTAATCTGGAGGGGAAAGGTGTGTGTGGTGGCTTAGGTTTTTTGATTTGTTCTGTTCTTTTCTCAGTGAGCCAAGAATACGTAAATTAACTATTTTGTCTTGGTTATTTTGACAGAACTGGTTCAAAGAGAATGGAACAAGCTAGTATGGACTATGAAGCACCACTCATGCCATGTGGTTGTATCCTCCTCTGTCATTTTCTTGCTTAGTATGTAACTGAGTTATTCTGTACAATGTGCTTATGAATCCCAGTAGTTCTGGATCCAACAACTTCTGGTGCTGTAAGAAATGAGTGAGGTATAGAGAATATGATGAGGAAGGTGCTTGTTAAGTATGACTTAAAAATAAATAAATGAAACAAAATGTATGAAGGTGTGACCTGTAGTCAGATGTTCTTGTAGCACTTCTTCCTGCCTTTTAGAATCCACGAAAGCTGGAGCTAGAAGCCCATTAGCACAGTATCCTGCCAGCCTATCAAAGCTAGTAATAATCTGCATATATTTGAATGTTCTCAGTGCTGTTCTTTGAAATTTGTCTCATTTTAAATCTTTATTAAGTCTGTGTTGACCAGAACTGTGTAATATTTTTGCCATTTTTCTTAATGTTTCTGGCTCTTTTAATCTTATGTTTTCCTAAATAAGCGCAGCCTTCTGTGATCATCCTTACTGTCGTGCCATCTATCTACCTGACAGCCCTCTTAAATCCATTAGGCTGTCCTAACCGTGTTTGGAGTCAATGAGATCTCAGCATTACTAAGTTCCTGACAGTTTCATGAAAATCAGTGTCTGGATAGAGAAAAGAGATAAAAATGAGTGCTCTACTAGAAAAATGAACAGCACATGCTCTTATTCTATTTTCTGCCATTCAGTTAAGGGACATATTTTCTGGCCAATTATCATTCATGTAATTCAAAACCGAGCAAAGGCATATTCAGAAAACGTAGGAAGGTAATAAAGGCTCTGGGTAGGAGCTGTGGTATTAATAAGTAGCATAATAGGGAGGTAGGATGCACAGTCATAAAGAAATAAAAAAAAATATGTTTTTCTGGCAGCCGAAGATGTTATATGAGCATATACATGTTTATTATTATACATGTGAACAACATATAGAGACTTCTGCCTAGCTGTTTCAACTGTAGATCTTCATACTATCAGTAACTGAAATGACAGACTTCTTGTATAATGTAGCTTATTCAGAGAGTGTCAGTATCAAATTTTCCTTAATAGCTCCTTCCTCTTCAGTTGTTTTCCAGTTTCAGCTTCTGACAAGTTGGGGTGATCCATACTACATCGGTTTGACCGGTCTGGAGTTGTTTGATGAACATGGAGACCAAATCTTACTAACTGAAAACAGTATCCTTTGAATTTGATTCAGTGTTCATGGGTAACCAATAGAAGGAATGAAGGACACATTTGAAAGATTCATAGTAATCAGAATTATTGAAGAGTTGCACTTCAGTCTTCTGTATCAGCTAAACTAAGAATAAAAAGCATGGATGCTGTGTCAATTGTATGTCTCAAGGGAGCGTAATTAATAGAGATTACGAAGCAAAAAGTGAAGGCTCTTTTTGGAGTGACACTTTAATTTATATGTGGTGTGGTGCATGATGAGAGCATAATGGAGAAGAAACATTTGGAAATTGAAAAGTGGTAACAGATTGTTTTTAAGAGCAGGGGATCATTCGCTTAGCTTATGTTATTCTATATGTCTTAACAGTATAGTACAATGCCAGGTAAAGATAATTCAGTAAGTTTGGAATAGACATCTGTTTCTGCTTGTACAGCAATGTCTCCTGGATACATCAGGATCCCAGAAAGCACATCTGTCTAAGTGCAGTACTAAACGTGATAATTCAGCTACCAAGTCTGAAGCAAGCTTTTCTTAAGCTGCTGAATCATCTCTGTGCCATTCCTTAAATTCTTTGTAAGTACTTACAGTACATAGCCTCTAAGAAAGCAAAACAAGGGAAAGTTATTGTCCCTCAAACTGAATTGTTAGGGACTTAAAATTCTGAAGACAATGCCGTATTTCTATGCATGCCTCTAATGTACATATGTTTTTAAACATAAATGTTCCCTCATGGAAAAAACCTCGTTATCTAGAAAGCCTTTTCAGTAGAAGGCTTAATCTTCCCCTCTTGAAGAAATGAATGAAGGCCTTATTAGACAGTTGATTTTTATCACAAGCGTTGAGGAACTCGAGGAGAACTTAGTCAGGGAGGTGACTGTTTTCTATAGGGATGCTTTTCTTAAGATACATTTCATATGAGTTTCCACAAGTCCACCAAAAAATTCCCTAGGCAGTGCTCTTTTCTGATAAGGGAACGTTATTGATGAAGTCATAAATGTGGCCTTTAAAATAAATGAAAAGCTGCTAGTTAATTTCTTCCTATTTTAAAAATAATCTCATGTGCCAAAATCTGTGGGGGCTTTCCTGCTTTTAAATATGTGCTCTCAACTTGCTCAGCTATCTTAAGTAAAGCAGTTGAAGTATTTTTTAATTTTTACTGCTGTACTGGAGAATACTTGCTTATGGAATCTGAAAGAAGAGGCGTGAACTTTTACTTATGGTATTTTGGAAATGTCCTTTTCGGTTATTTAAACTGAAATGATTTTTTCAGATATTGCTGCTTTTCCAGATAGCGTCAACGTTTTAGAAGATGTATCTGGAGATATCCGAACTCCAGACAAACTCATTGACGGAGTAAATAACACAACTGATGGCAGGCATATGTGGCTTGCACCACTTCTTCCTGGTTTGGTACGTTTTCCCTTATCATCCCATTCTACTGATGTGTACAGATTATGGAAGTTATGGAAGGGGAAAGAGTAGATAACTTTGAGGTCAACTGGATATTAGTAAGCTGTGCTAAACGACTGCCTGGCATCAGCAGTTCTCCTTATTCCGCTTTCTTTTTACTGCCCTGCACAGCTTGCAGCTGTATAGATATAGATTTCCCAGCTTTGTAACCACCTTGTATCTCCATGGTGCAACAGGAGAAGAATTTCTAGTGTGTTTCTTCAGTTACTATGAAAAAGTTACTAACAAAGGAGTTGAATCTGTCTGTTGTGCAATAAAGACCTGACAAGTGGGAATGAACTGAGATCGTAAATTGATTTTTACAAAAGACAATACATTTTTTACAGTGATTAGAGTTTTTTAACCTGTCTTGAATTTAAATTCATAAATTAGATGAGACTACTTAGCATTTTGTAAGCTAAGGCTCCAAGCGATTGAGCCCTTTTAGAAGCAGCATGTTTAAAATACTGAGTACCAAATATCTGAACAGGAAAAGCAGATAAACTCAGATGAGTTTTGACTTCATTTTTGGGGAGGATGTTTTTTCATGGGCCTGTTTTGGGCATCGTTAAGATGCATGCATTTCCTAGAAGATGGATTTTGAGAGTGATGAAATGTGAAGCTGAGGCGTGATATTCTGCAGCTCGCTGTGCTGGGAAAATCCTTACTGCATATGTTACAGTTACTAATTAGACTATTAAAAGCAAGGAAGTCAGTTTTGAAAATTTATGTTGTAATGCATTGGGTATAGGTAAGGTTAAAATTTTAATTGTACTTGGGAGTACTGATCACTTGCATTTTGTAAGAAAATGGGAGGTCTGTGTAATGCTTGAGGTTCCTACAGTCTACGTTGCAGCATCCTGCGTGTTGGCTGGATGCAGATTGCCACTGAAGCATCAGGAATGGGCGCTGTGACAGCTGAGTTTTCGTGTTTGGTATATGTTAATATCTTTATGAAAACGTCCTCAGAGAGGTTACTTCATTTTGATAAAAGGAAAGTAATGCCTGATTCTAGCACAGTTCTGTGCACTGTTTTGTGTCAAGTCTGACAGCGAAGTGCTGTAGATAACATATTAGTATTAAAAGGGATAGCATGTGATATGTAGGAGGGATGAGTAAGCACTGGCCGTTTCTGTCCTTAAACTGGAACAAATGATACCTTTTCAAGATCCATATAGTTCTGCCATCTTCCATGGTTCTGTTGCAAAGCCAGGCTGCTTTGAGACATTCCAGTTGCTTAGAAAACTGTGTGAACTCTGCTATGTTGGAAAATTTGAAGGCTTTAAGGAAGTTGTATATAATGGACTTCCTTTTCCTTTCTGAAAAAGACAAAAATACTTCGATATTAGATTTATTAGTAATATAAGCATAGTTAGAATTCTTTGTCACCCTGTCACTGATTGTCATTTTATTTATTTGCTTGAATGGATTTTCCATCAAATTTTTCATTATTTATGACACCAACAATTGTCACGGGACATCATAGCCCAGATTTTCTTCTGAGAAAGAAGAGATACGAGCAGTTCCATTGATCACATCTGCCTCTCTTCCTTCAGTACAAAAACTAAAATGAGCCATATCTCAAGCAGTAGTTGCTTGGCAAGCATCAGGAGAGTTGTCTCTGTGTGCCTGTTCGTGTACCTCACACAGAAGTTGCAGGATTTCTAATAGAACTCAGGAGATATAGGAGGAATGTTAGTGTTGCAAATAAAAAGGTGTATTCCATTCCTGTGCCAGCTTGTCTCATGCTGAAGCACATCTGTATTTTGTTGGTGTAATAGTCATTAAGAGTGTTCCTCTGCTCCTCCCCTGACTGATTAGCAGTCCAAGATGACAAGCTCAGATGCAGATGTGTTTGAGAGGGCAACTCTAGAGGAGAGCAGCATCTGTGAATTATCAGCAGGAATGATAGCTGAACTTAAATCCTTACCATCAGTTAGCTGCCCTGTAGCAATATCTCTTCAAACACAGACCAATTTGATGAAATATGTATGAGATTTTTCTTTCTTTTGGAGGTTTATCTTCTAAAATATAAATGAATTCTCTTTTACAGGTAAATAGAGTGTATGTTATTTTTGATGCACCTACTACTGTGTCAATGATCAAGTTGTGGAACTATGCCAAAACACCTCAGAGAGGTGTGAAGGAATTTGGTGTGAGTAATTTTTGTATGCGTTTTGTATCTTTTGGTGAATTGGCTCACTGTAACTTCTGTTCTTTTTCACAGTTTACTGAAGTGTGATTTTTATATAATCTGAACAGATAGTATTCATCTCATTGACCCTGCATTTAATATTAAAATGTTGAACCTGTGCTAGTCATAGGCCTTTGTTTCTAGTCTAAGGAAATAAGTTTTTCAGATATTTTTAAATTGGATAATAATCTTAAAATATAATAATGCTTTCCTCTCTCCAGTGGCTATGGAGCAGGTCTGTAACACCAGTTTAAACTAATAATCCAAGTTTTAGACCACTGAAGTGAAGTGAGATTCACTAATTCCTAAATTTAAGAGTGATTCCCTCCAATTGATAGTAGGGTAATTACATAAAGTGTGAAATACATTTTTAATTACCTACTTGAAAACTTCATTAGCAACATCAGTGAGAAGACAAACTGGGAGGAGATAAATTGAAGTTTTAGGGGACAGAAGCTAAACTGAGGACTGGACTTGCGAAACAAATGGTCCAAAATGATTTTTAGTTAATTGACTGAGAGGACTGTTGAAAGCAGTGCCTGATTCCTAGATTTTTAAATTATTATTACTTGTTTCTTTATTATCTGTAGCTCCTGGTGGACGACTTGCTTGTGTACAATGGGATTCTGGATATGGTGAACCATGTAGTATCAGGCATCCTACCCACCTGTGACCCAGTGGTCCCATATCATACCATTCTCTTTACGGATGATGAGAAGATTTGCCATCAGAAGAGAACTGTAATTAGGTATGTGAGTGGGTCTTGACTGGAAGTGTCTTGTTTTTGGAAAATGTTTTCACGTGACTAATGTCAGGAATGTGCGTGTTGCTATGAAGATTTCCCCTCTAAAGCATATTCAGCCTCACTTAATGGCAAATAACCAATAGCTTTTTAAATACTAGGACAAAAGTACTAACTTTATTTCGAAGTGTTATTTAACACTATTAGGATCATTGATTCATGTTTGAATGTATTTTCTTGTCAGGCTGTAATAATAAACACAGAGGAAAGATGGTTTTCCTTGGAGAAGAATTGATAAATTGCAATGATATTACATGGAGGAGAGGGAAAACCCAAAAATTACTGAAAAAGCATCAAATATAAAAGAAAAGAAAGTCCTTTAAATGAAAAATGAATTTGGTTTTCAGGACTAAGCCTTTGAAGCCACCAGATTGGCAACTTCACAGAAAATATGACTGAAATGGAGTGAAAAATATGTTCAGAAGGTCAGGATTGATAGGGCCTAAGAAAATAAAGAAAAAATATAAAATAAAAAAAGAATAAATAATATAAACAATAATAAATAAATTAATAAAGAATATAAAATATAAAAATAAAAAAGAAAAATAAGTTTTAAATGAGATTGATAAAATGAGAAATGGAAGTCTTCTAGAAATAAATACTTGCTTATACATTGCATAGTTAAAAATAGAATGCCTTACACATGCATCACTTGAAAGGTGACAGTTTTGCATTCAAAAATGCGAAACAATTACTTCAGAGGAATATGAGAAAATTAAAAAATAAATGGAAGGAATGTGAGCTATGCTGACTGAGAATAGAAATTCATTTTTTTTTTTTACGGGGATTTCCTATGCTTTTCTAAAGCATTGGCTGTTGGCCATTGGGTACGGTCAGATGTTGAGGTAGATTAACACAGTACTTTGAAACAGTAATAGACTTAGGTTTTTTTACAAGAGGCTGTGTTGTCATGGTGAAATTTGGAGGTAGACAGTTTTTCAAGTGGAAAAGGTACTGGAATGAAAATACGAGTTTTGAGAAAATTTTCAGTGGGATACGGAAAGGAGGAGGAGAAATGAACATCTTCTCTATTCAGTGTAACGGCTTTGTACAAGGAAAGTTATTTTATTGGAAGGAGAGAGAAGCTTCAGCTGTAATGGTAGAGCTGTTTCGCATGACTTCCTTTGCACGTGCTCAGATGAAGCATATATCCATTGGTTTAGTTTTGGGAGGGATCCTTTTTGGTCGTACTCACTGCAGCATCTGTTTTCCAGTAAAAAATATGCAGTCTTCTCTTCTAAAGTGCCTGTGCAGGACTGCTCTTGACATCAGTCTGTCTTCTGTTCCCTCTTTGTCTCATTCTAAGCCACTGAAGTACAGGGTTCTTTGGCAGTAGAAGACGCATTTCTTACTGTCTGCTGGATAACACCCCTATTTTTAGAAGATGTTCTGGAACTTTTGCATGTTGGTACCTCTATCTTCAACCTGTTCTCTTTTACGCATCACTGTTCAGTATTTCACAAACCCTCTCACATTATCATCAATGATGTAAATACTGATTTACTTCAGTATTGGTTCTCCTGTTGCACTCTCAGTTGGAGAGGCGTTCCATTTTTCTACAAGAGCAGAAACCTATTGTGTGCAGTATTTGTAGAGAAAAGAAAAAAGTCAGACTTTGTTTTGTCTGATTTGTGTTTCCTTTAACTTTCAATTCGGCTCACAGTTTTTTTCTGTAATTAGTTTAATTTAACTTTCAGGTTATTACTTCTTTATGAGAAAGGAATTATTAAAATTATGTGGCCTGCAAACAAAACTTGTCACAGTAAATGAATTCTGTTTAGTTCATAAATTTTTCATGAATAATTGCTATATCAACATTGCAAAATAGTGTGAAGTTCCACGTAGGGCTTTTAGACTCTCTTTGTACAGAGCTACTGTAAAATCTCACTTTGGTTAATGTGGTTCAAACTGTGTAGGCAGGCAAGAAAATTGTAGAGTGAATATGATGTTGATATTTGAACGTGTGCCTGCTGCAACCTACGCCACTCATTAGACTGGCAAAAATACTTTAGGTAGATGCAGAATCCTTTCCTTTTTAGATAGTCTCATATTCTGTTCCTATGCTTAACATATTGGAGCATTACATAACTGTGTATATATATGCTTCATAGATGTGTGTGTGTGTGTGCATGTGTAAGTATGTATTTAGCCTCCTGACCTGAATAACTTATTTGGTAACCTTTTCCATAACTCTTGTGAGTTTTCAGAATGATTATTTTGGTTATTGTACTGATTTTAATCTTTTCAGCAATCACGGGGGAGATCAGGATGTACGAATGATGAATGAAAATCAGATTGTCACAAGCAGCAAAAAGAAGCAGGTTGTGGCTGATCCAGGTTAGTTCTGTCTTTGACAGTTTTCTTCTGCTCACGTTCTACAAAAGCAGTATGAATAATAAGCATTGTTACAGAGCTAGGCTGGGAGAAGGAGGGAGATTTGCACCTCTTATTTTAATTTAGATCTTCCATAGGAAGGCAAACATGGAATATCATACTCTGATGGGTTTTTATTCTGTATCTAAATCTGAAAGTGGATCATATAAGTCAAAGATTCATGTGGCATGTAATTGTAGCTTATACCAACACATACACAGAGGTCTTCAGGAAAGAAACTGACTGAAGACCAATTGAAAGCTAGTGTGATTGTACAGGCCCAAAGATAGCTTTTGGAGTAATAGGCTTGTTGCATCCCCACTGGCCTTTTAAGCAGCTTTAGAGAGGATGTATATGTGTCTCAGAATTACCTGCTTGTTGCTCCTCAAGCAAATCCAAGATCACGATGTAAGAAACTAGGATGAAAAATTGCGGACTTTATTCCTCCCACTGTCTGTCTTGTTGGTCTTTTCTCTTACAAGTGATAATTAAAAAGACAGCCTGTTTATTTTCTTTTTCCCAAGGAGAAATAGTAGATTGTATTTATAGTCTGAAGTGTCCCAGTCATTCACTGTAAATTCCTCAGGATCGCTCCCTAAATACATTACATATTCTCAGCCAAGCTGGTATATTCGTGATTGTTTTTCTTCCCCAAGGATGACAGTTTCTCTAGTTAGTTTCTCTGGAAAGTGTTACAGAAATTATTTGATGGCTTTTAATAACGCTTCTGTAGGAGAAGGATTTCAAATGCCATTACCTATGCAAATATAGCTTGAGCATTAATACATTAGCACTATCTGTGTCAAAAGTATCCTGCACATCTCCGTGCCTGTTGTAATGAATCTTGGGTTGCAGTGCAGATGTGCCCTGTATCTAGTGAAGAATGCCTTCTTTTGTCACTTAAAGAGCAGTTCTCATTTCTTACTGTGAGGTTTTCAGCTGAGGATCAGCTGTTTGTTGATACCTGCCTGGTGTCTCCTCCCTAATACTTACTGCTATCAGCTGCACTGGTTGATAGCACAGGTTGATAGAATGATTTGTGTCGGAGGGTGAACCTCAGGAGATCTCTAGTCTAAACTCCTAACCAGAGCAGAGTCAACATTGAATTCAGACCAGATTTCCCACCAAAGTGATTCCGCAGAATTGTCTACGTGGGGAAAAACATTTTGGTGTCTCTTTGGAGTCAGTCCAACCTCTTTGTTGAAAGATGGAATTAATTATGCCAGCTTTGCTTTCAGATTTTGCTTTTCTGCCTCCCCTTGTTGCCTCATCCTTTGTCATCCGTTATTTTTTCTATATCCATCCTGTTCTCTAAACGTAATCCCAAACCTGTGATGATACACCTAGTCTCTGAAGCCAGATCGTTCATGTAAAATAATAAATCAAAATGTTGGTGAGAGGATGGTCCACAAGAAACAGCTCGTGTTAGTGCTCCGTTCTGAAATTGAACAGTCAGTGGTTCCCATGTGACCCAATTCAGCCTCTGCCTTCCTTCTGAGCCCCTGTGCTGTGGACAGAAACTTGTGTATGTCATGTAAATGCTCCTCTGCATCCACTGAGAGACGGAGTAACAGGTAATAGAATTACTTCCTCACACTGAATTAGTTGTTTGCTGTCTGGCAATCTGAGATCTTCTACAGGGAAGGAGTTGGCATTGCTGTCAGTGTAGGATACGGTACTGAGAAGTGTAACCTTCATTATGGGATGGAAGTGAGAATGTTTCTTTCTCTTTTTACTCTGTGGCTTTGTTGTTAATATAGGAGCATTTTTAAAACAGCACTCGATTTGCCTTCACAGCTTTGCGTCCAAAAACCTGTCTATGTGAAAAAGAACTGCAGAGGAGGAAAAGATAACAAGGGATTGTGACTGCAAAGTCCTGAATGCATCCAGCTCTGGATACTTGTCATCTAGCTCTCCAAGATGCGTATAATCCGAAAGGGAGTTACTCCATGCTTGCTGCTGAGCCACCTCCTGTCTTACGAGAGGAAGTTGCCTCTGCTGTAGGAGAACTTCCTTCAGTAATGAAATTTGAAGCATGAATTATTTAGTTTTCTGGTTCTTTTATTGTCATTATCTGCAATGACAGATCAGAAAATGGGTTTATTGAGGTTTAATGAGTAAGCTTCAGCTTTCACTTTTTTTTTCCAGTGAAATAATGATTTATTCCATTATTTCACTACTATGTAAAAGCAAAAAAAAAAAAGTCTTTTTTTTTTTCTGAAGGACAATCCTTTGGCACTCCACACATCCTTCAGAGTCCCCCTGCTGCCCCCCGCTACAGCCTGCGTTTGGTTCTGCCAACAAGGAGCCCATCCCCTTGGGCTGCACCAACCAGATCTGCTGCCAGCAAGGCACCATCCCTTTGAGAAATGGTCAAGGCATTTTAACGAGCAGATGGTAAGGAGTGAATGGCGTTTCTAAAACACTGAGTACCCGGAATGTCTGGTCATTTAACCAGAAATTCTAACCGAATAATTGTGCTGCAGGATTTGTAGCTACGCAAATGTACTTTTCAATGAAAATTTGTCAGTGGTGACAACTTGTAAATCTCTTATAAGATCTCATAGAACATTCTTCCTTTCTCATTTAGAACTTATTCATTGTTTTCAGATAGAACTGAAAGCTCTGAAGTGCTTTTATACGTGAAACAAAGATACATACTATTGCAGCTCCTGATTCAGATTCAAAATGTGCTGCTTTACTTGCTGTAGTAAGTCAGGGGCTGCAGTAGCTTGTATATTTGTTTACAAAATACTTAGCTGTTGTTGGCTAAGCTATAAAGACCCAAGATAGCAATGCATTTAATGGATTTCTCTGTACTGATGGAGCAACAAAATGTATTTTGTACTAAATGCAAAACATTTCTACATGTAAAATAGGCGTTGATTTCTTTATAATATAAATAGAATTTGTTATGGAATTTAATTATAGGTATTGTTTTTAGCATGACAAGTGCTCATGCTAAAAAATAAAAGGATATGAATAAAAAGCATTTTCACAAAGCTTGCTTAAGAGCTTTGCTTTCTGTAAATAGCTGGCTGCGTGTAAGTGCCTCTTGGCCACAGTGGCATTTGTGTACTAGTTATTAAACTTGTGGACATCTTCTAATGCTTCCTTCCCCGTAATTGCTACAGTATGAGAAGAGGATGAAGTTCTTTGAAATATTTCAAAAAAGAAGTTGTGGAACATTCTCCTCTGCGGTGTCTCTGGCACAAAGAAGGCTTTGTTCTGGGATGGCATGGCACTGAGGCAAGGCCTGATGAAGTCCTTGATCCTGGGCAGTCATATGTATAATGCAGTGTAACGTTTAAAAAGGATTTCATTCATTCCTGTAGTGGGGCGGTGTCAGCGTTCACCTTCCTTATGAGCTGATGTGATGACCCTTTACCTAACAAAGATATTTTGGTGTCCTAATCAGCCTTACGTATTCTAACTACTAGAATCATTTCCATAGTGAACTGGGGAAAGAATGATTATTTCTCACTGATTTTAACTTGTTACAGGTACATTTTTGTCAGAGAGGCATCTAAGGAGGGAAAAGAAGAGGAGTAAGCATGCAATTAAGAGAATCTTCACAAAGCACGTTAGCCAATGTCAAGTAATGTCAGAATTCCAGCTGAAGTCATTCTCAAGCAGCAGTAACACATCTTTTGACATTATTGAAAGCATGACAAAGGAAACAGGACAGTTAATATGAGCCTTGGTTGAATTCTTTAATAGAAATTGTTAAACTTTAGCCCAGATCAATTTCTGGGCCACTCAAAAACCTTTAAGCCATAGTTGCTGACTTTTACCTGCTTGCTTCTTTACAGGGGTTAGATCAAAATAATGAGTTTGCCTCACAAGGGAAGAAGATAAAAGAATAATCTGTGAGGAAATGAATGTCATGCTGCATAATTTTTGATCTTTAAAAAGGTATTTTAATCGGTCTGAAATGAAGGATGCCTTGGAAGGCTTGCAACTTCAGTCTTCCAATTTCTGCCTTTCTTTTTATGATGTAATCCAGTGGGATTTAATTTCTGCAGGTGAGAAGCACCCATCTGTGAGCAGGGGAGCAAGCAGTGATGCAGACAATGTAAGAGACAGCACAAGATACATGGAAGCTCCGGTACTACTGAGTCAGGGGAGTCATCCTCATCTTGGAGGATGAAACCAAAGGAGCTCCATGAGAAGCTGGTCACAAAATTACACTGCTGCATTCTGCTTAGTTGGTGCTGTTTTCTGCAAGATTTCCTGGTCCTGCGGACACTTTGCCACGTCCTGGTGTGTTAGTGAGTCTTTACACCAGCACTGCTGGTGTGGGCAGACACACTGATGTGTCTCCTCCAAAGAGAAGAGCGGGACGCAGTGGGGAATGGAACATACTGCAGGAGTGTTCGCTTCCATTTGAATGCTGTGGTCTCTGTACTCAGATCAAAAGAAGAAGGGCTCCTGGCTCAGTGGTCTCTTTACCCATTTCTGTGACTGTTTGCTTGTTTGCTGAGAAATGACTTACAGCTCATGTGAGACACAAACATCCCTTTATCACGCAGCTTGTATCACCCTAATGGAATTCTGTCAGCTGAGGATAAAATGTGGACTAAAAAAGCAATTATAGAGTGAATCTCCTAGCTGCAGGAAGAGCTGAGAGATGGGGACAGAGTGCCCATCTGGAGTAATTTCCTGTCTGACTGGCCTCTAAATCTTGCTGGGAAGGGATCAATTTTCCACCCCTGTCTAACAGCATCAGCTCCATTCACCCTGGCTCAGGACCCTAGGAAGTGCTGCAGTGTTCAGACCCAGGCATAAATGGAAACATTTGCAAACTGCGACTTCCTTCTTACTGACCTAGAAATTACTGGAAAAGATGGGGAAAAAGGGCTCCAAGCCTTGTACCTGATGGAGCCCTAGTGATCCTTTTCATAGCTCCCAGCTGAAGGAGAGGACTGACTATCCCAATGACCAGCAGCACAGTAGGACTACTGCTTCCAGCAGTGCTTGGTTCTGCACTTAGAGCTCACTTATGCTCTAAGTGATTAGGAGAAAAACATCGAGCCCACGATCTGCTAGCAGCTTTCCCCAGGTATGCTGGTTGTTACTTTTTTCCTGGAAGATCCCAGTTGTACAGTGAAGTCTTGCCTTTAGGTTCTGACTCCCTCAAGGTCTTTTTGGTGTGATTAAAAACAATTTGGCTGTTTATTACTTCACTGGACTTGTAAAAAGAAAAAAAAAAATCTGCACATGTAGATTTTCGTGTAGTTTTCTCAAGAGAACAGAGATTCTGGGGACCCTTAAACTTAAGGAGAGATACAGATACCATTCTTTTCCTGCTTTTTCCTCTTGCTCATATGTGAACTGTTGTTTCAGAGTGTCCCTCAGCTCACCTAGTTCTAACTGGAAAAAGCATTTTCTGATATTTTTGAAAGTTCACCGTGACAGACTAAGCATGCTCAGGAGGTGAGTGTCAGAGAATGTTAAAGAAACTCAGAAATAGCCAAATGTTGGTCTTCTCATCAAAGAAGCCAGCTCCTACTTGTAAGTATTCTGGCTCTGGAGGAGGCAGTATGTGCAGTGCTAAAGAGAAATGCTTTATTTCAGGTTTTATATCTGGACACTGTATTTCAGAGCCATTGTAAGGACTGGGAGGAGGCTGGGGTTCAGCTGCTGCTGCTGCCTGAGAGCATGAACCTGCTGAGTGGTGGAGGCTGAACGGATCTCCGGGTTGTAGAGAAGGCTCGCATGAAAAGCATGTGTGGTGGGTATAAGAATAGGGGAATACAAAAGAAGCTGCCCTGGGTATGAAAGTTTCTCCTGGAAGTGACTCTTCACCTAAGAGGAGCGCTGTATTTGGGGTAAGAGATGGTCCCTGCTGTACAGGTAACGGAATGGGAGCAGCTGAGCTCTTTCATCTATTTCACTAAGATTTCTCTTCTGCCTGATAGCAGTGTCATGGGGCAGCCAAGACAGACGTTGTTGTCTGTAACTGAGGAAAGAACTTTGATCTTGAGCACAAAGAGTGTTCAAAGAGGACAAGGGCCGAGGCAGCACCAGTGCAGCTTTACAGAGGGTTGGCAGGAGTCAGCCAGCACGCTGAGCTGAGACCAGACATTGATGACTGCCATCCTTGCTTGCTCACAGCGTGGATTAGCAAGTGTAGAACACTGTTACTACCTGTTATTCATGGCTCTGTGCTCCTATTCATCACAAATTTTTCTGGCCTCTTTCTGCAGCTGTACAGTTTTAAACCTTACGAAAGGCAATTAGTTCCCCTCTTTTGAAATCATTAAAGTTAGATGGTTATCTTTGGCAGGCTGGGCCTTACGCAGCTTTTAAGATGTCGATTGTCAACTGTGTATGGAAAGGAGGGTAACAGGGCAGTCTGTGAATGGCTGGCCTGGGGATGGGCAGAGAGATGGGTTGTTTGCTCTCTCCTCCAGTGCAGAGTAGGAATCAGGTTTAGAACGTGGAAGAGTTGGGTCCTTATGTAGCAGATGGTTGAGGATGCCTTTACCAACAGATGCTCACTGTTGCTAAAAGTTAACAGCTTCATGGGGACACCCAACAAATAGAAATCTACCAGAATCATAAATGCATAAAAGATGCTGGCTTAGATAGTTCTTGAGTTTAAAAATGTTTGAATGTAGGAAGATCTTCAGTTAAAAATATCGTATGTGCTTCTTAATTCTTGTGTTTTCTTCTAACCATCTGGCTTAGAGACATGATACTGCGCAAGGTGGAATCTATCTGACCCAGTGTAGCATGTTCTTACCATCAGGGTGCTGTGTAGGAGTTTCCGAGTGTGTTCCAGAGGAAAGCTCTCGGTGAAGGAGCACAGAGCTGTGCTTTGCGCACTTAGAGCGGCAGAGGGGAGCTTTGTTCTGAGAGTTGGTAATTGTATGGGAGAGGCTTGGGGGAATGCTGAAGTAGTTTTTAATGTTCTTTTGCTCTAAGAGCGTTTCTGCTTGATGAGAGGAAGACACATCACACGATTCTCTGCCCTAGTGTGCTCCTAGAAAAGCTGATCCTGTCATGCTTCTCCAGGTTTGAGCGGTGTTCAGGGATCAGGTCACGCCATGGAATGTAGACTGAGCTGTAGTGTGTTCTTGCAATGCTTTGGTGATTTGCATGCCTCTTCTTTTAATCTTCTGTTTTGATTTGTTGACTTTCAAACCGAACATGATCTGTCCTGGGCACTACTGCCTTGTACTGAAAGGTGGAACTGTTCTCCTAGCTGAGTTTCCCGTTTATGCCTCAAAGAAACAAGAAAGTGGTCCACAGGGAACTCGTGTTTAGCCAGCTGCCCACTATTCCATCATTCAGGCTTTCTCAGAACCATTCCAGTTCCAAGCTATAGGCCTATGTTTCCATCCTGCATCTTAGATTATTACAGTCTTTTTCTATATGCAGGCATACTGACGTTCACTGTCTGTTGGTGCAAAGCTGGCTGTGCAAGTAGTGTAGGCAGAATCTTATCTCTGTGGGAGTCACAAATACATATACATCATCAAATTTGCCATATATTCAGTTTAATCCAGTTGATATGGGTCATGTAGAATGTAAGTCCTTTCATCTGATTGCGTAGTAGCAACAGAGTATTTCTGTTACCAAATATTTCAGATGTTTTGAAGATGTAAAGAATTTGCAAAAAAATATTATTCAAAATACGTGAATTCATTCAACACTGGCATTCCTAAAAATCAACACGTGGTCAGAACATTGGCACAGAACCCAGCCGTTTAGAAAAGCAATGCAAAGCTGAAGTCAGATGTGACTGTCACAAAATCAGAGTAATTGGTGCTGAGAGGAACCTCCTGATGTCCCCAGTCCAGTGTACTGCTCAAAGCAGGGACAGCTGGGAGATCAGACAGGTCACACAGGGCTGCATCCCATTCAGCCCTGAAAGCTTCTAGGAATGAAGACTGCACGGTCTCTCTGGGCAGCCTGCTTTAATACTTGGCTATGAATAGTACGCTTTTTTCCTGTGACACATGGTAATTTATACTTTCTCCCACTGATTAAAGGCCTTGGTCAGCATGGATAAGACATCTGGCACTGCAGAAAGGTCATCTCTTCTGTCATCATCTAGCTGTACAATAATAAATTCGGTCTTCCAATGATAATTTTAGATTTGCAAATTAGCAGAAGTCTTATGATCTATCTCTCTCGTGCTCTACTGGAGTCGCTGCTAAAAAGAAAGTAATCAGCAAAGCTCCCTGAAATGTTTTAAGCCTAAACAGTGGTAAAATCTAATCTACAATGAATGTCACTTCTGGCTTGTTTCCAAAAGAGTGTATTTGGATCGCTTGCTATATACTGGAAATTATTTGGTAAGGATTGGTTGGCGAACAGATGAATCAAAGTGACATTTCCATTACCAACAGGAGATCTATCTGTGGTCAGAATTCATGGAGAAGGATGCGGGATGGTTGTAAGACTATTCATTATGTTTAATATTGTCAGAGAAATGAAATAGCTTCTATTATTCATCTCTCTGGGATAGTAATGCATCTGAATATTAATACAAAAATGGGAATCTGATCAAAACCCACTGACCCAGCAAGACATTGATATGTATTTTCATCACTCTCTTCGGGACATTGAAAAAAATGTATTCTTCACAATAAATGTGCAAGAAACCAAGATCTTCTGCATTTCTCGGTGGGGTACTTGGGTACATCACTGTGTATTCTGTCCTTGTGTCTGAGGTCCTTCAGGATTTCCAGATCTCATTTCCCTCCTAGCCCTTCTAGTGGTTGGATGTGTTGGTCGGACCCCAGAGAGGGAAGGATTCATCTCATAGTGAAAAATAACCCCCTGTAGAATTGCATGAATACAAGAAGCGGAAAGAGATCTCCAGAGACAGTTTCACCTTGGGAAGCAGGGATTGTAGGCTTAGTGTGAAAGTTACTGAAGTTAGGTTGTACTGGAGTGTGCAAAGGGAGGTAGGTACGTAAATGCACAGGGATCGTGTAAGGAGAGCAGAATGGAGAAGGGATTAATGGTAACGAATGGCACTGCCTGGGAACTGTGACTTGTATTTGAGTAAAGATGATGCTGATAATGAATATTAAAGAAGCTGGCATTCCCTAGAACTAGTTCTGCTATATTTTAAGCCATAAACCATATGGACTGTTGGACTTTGCAGAAAGCATTCACATTATGCAGGGGTATTATTATTAACAGAACAAAGGGGTAAGCATGAGGTCATAAAATGTATGATTTAATGACTGGATTTGACTGTAATTATGCATTAGAAATATTCATGAGAAGTCTAAAAAGTGAATCAGCAGTGCATGATCTAACCACAGTAAGCGGCCTTCCAAAACAGCGTTGCAGGAACTTTGCCATTTATCTTCTTTATTCATTGATGCAGATGTAAATTAGGTTTCTACACCTTAGTGATCTCACAGTGCGGTGCTTCTGGAAGAATAAAACTCCTTGGGATTTCACATAGCGGATCTGATCTACCAGTGGCTCCAGTACAGGTTGGTTGTATAATTGTTTAAATGTTGTTTACTGTATTGCAATGGCTTACTTTTTGCAGCACAACTTTTATAACTTGGTTTCTTTTATAGAATACTGTCTGATAGAGCAGTTAGACCTGCTGACCTCCAGCGGTCAACCGGAGGCCTAAATTTTTCTCTGACTCTATGAGCAGGGTGGATCAGGAACCTCTGTGTAGCATAACTTATCTGCTGTAGGATCTGTTCTGCCAACTGAACCCGACTGAGCCATAGCATGGTGAATATTAATAGATTGCTTAATTAACTCAATCAGTCAGTGCCAATAAAAGATTGCCCAAGGCTGAGAACAGTATTCACATCCTCACGGTTCTGACCAGGCTCCTAGGAAGGACACAGGGGAAGGCAGACTTCTGGTCTTAGCAGTGTGTGTGCAGTGTTCTCAGCTTGCACATGGGGATGAATGCACAACAGTGCGTCTTGCTTGGGTAAGGGTAATACTAATGAATCTCTGGGTATGGCTGGAGAATAGCAAATGTAATGTCTAGAGTTAAGAAAGGAAAGAAAAATTATTTGGTTCAGTATTGGCTCTTCAGACTTGAAAGTATGTACTAAATGAAAAGAAAAATGATGTTACATGGTTTAATGGAGAAGAGGATGAAGCACAGTGTGAATTTACAGACTGATTTCTCCCTGTGTCTGATTGCCTTCTCTATCTCTATGCAGGTGGAGATGACAAAGTTTTGGAGAGAAGGCTTATTCAGAGTAAAGGACCAAGGTAGGCATGGTGCAGATCAGGATGAGTTGTCCAAGAAGAACAATGGATGAATATTTTTTTAACTGTCAGAGCAGTAGGACTGTGTAATTGCTTTTCTGTCTTGAGTACAAGGCAGCAAGACCTAAAGTCTTAAGGCAGAATATGCCTGTAGCAGGATGCTTTTCTGACCAGAGTAGAATGTTAGGAGTGAATGCCAACAACTGCTTTCAGGCCCTTGTACTTAAGATACTGCTATCTTAATTTTTATTGTGCTGACTCAGTTTTGTTATCCTTCAAAAAGAAGGGTTCTTTCTGCAGGTGTAGGCACTCAGCCCTCACCCTTCTGTTGTGTTAGGAGTGGGTGGCCAGTGAGAAAATAAACAAAATGCTGACAGTCTCTCCAGAAGTGTGGGAGGAGAGCTGTGCTTCTCTCCCAAGAGAGGCCAGGTAAGCACAGCCAGCAAGCATGCCTTTCTCCAGCAAAATATAGGCAGGCGCACCTTGTAAGGAAAGCTCATGGCTGCCTTGGGACAGCCTGCAGGGCCAGAGGAACTCTGGAGTCCTTATGTAGAAGAGCCCTGAAGGTATAGAGCATGTCCCCAGGGTGTACTGCCCAGTCTCATCCTGCAAAGATGTCTGCAGCTGTGGTGACACTGAGTGGCTTTTTCTTGAGTATGTACATATGTGTATACGTATGTTTCCTCCAATTCCCTGTTGTTTCTGGAATAATGATAAAAAGATTCTATCCTGGGGCCCAGCACAGATGTGCAGAGCTGACAGGTCACCTTCTGCTCATCCCCAAGGGCCTGGCAGCAGCAGCAGTGTGCAGGAAAGACAAGTTCTGCTTTTTGATCTGTTTGTCACGTTTGCACCAGGGAAATGACTTAAAAACAGTGCCAGTGATTCTCTGAAAGGAGTGGTGGGCAACTAGGACAGGGAGGCAGCATCTTCCATTAGTGCTGAGTGAAATGGTGGGAGGACGCCCTCCTCCCTCAGCAGCTCCTCACCAACATGGCTGCAGCTCCTGCCTCGCCAGTGGCTGGCACAGGCAGCCTGGGGCCATGTAGGCCTCTGCTCTGGGAGCAGAACACGGTGGTCAAACTGCTGTTCATCCACTGCTCTTTGCTGGCTCCCAGATGAGGAGGGAGGGTTTCAGGGCCATTTTCCCCTGTACTCTCCATGACCAGTGGCCACTGTTCCTCAAGGCAGGCCATTGTCATAGTGTGGGGCCTGGGCAGCGCTCTGTCCTTTTGCTCTGTGACTGTCAAAGAAAACAATGCCCCAGGCACACAACCATGGCACCTTCTGGGCCCTGGACCCTCTCTGTTTTATGAGATCCAGGCCTTGTGAGTGTGGCCTGTCTGAAGCTTCCCAGCAACATTCCCTCTCAGAGGTGGCTCAGTGGGCAGGGGCTCTCGTTTCTCATGGCTCAGCCAGGGACAGGTCTTGTGTGTGTGACCCTTTCTCCTGGAGATAGGTTCTTTCATCTGGGAAGTCAAAGAATCAATGCTGGTAGCTTGTCCCAGCTACCAGCTTGTAGCTGAGGGCTTCCTCTCAGCCACATGTTCCTCCCACCTTTATCAGCTGGGTCAGCGTTGGAAGCAGGCTGATGGTGTGCTTGTGGAGTTTTTAAGGTTCTGAATGGAAGACCTTGAAGAGTACAGGCTGGGAAGAAGGAATGAAAGGTGGTGTGATAGCGGGTACGTCTCAGTGAGCGAGCCCAGAGGCACCTCATTCTGTCTGTGTACAACATTTGGTTGTGAGATGGGGCTCTTGTGGCATTCTGTGAAGCCACAGCCCAGAAGGTTGTCAAGAATGCAGGAATATTAGAAGGAAGGGGAAAGCCCTAACCCTTGTTTCCCTTGTTTGTTAAAGCAAAGATTTATGGAGCACGTGTGCTCTCTCTTCTTTAGTCAAGGCTGTGCAACTCAGATCTGAAGCAGCTTTTTCAACACACAAATTGTTGTTCATACACAGCAATGAGAGTCAGTGCTGTTATACTGCATGCTGGGAATTATGAAAGCAGCAGAACTTGACTGCAGTGTCACAGGTGCTAGATTGCTAGATGGCAAAAAATGTGGGTAAGCAGCACTGAGTGGGGAAGACATGCACCAGAGATGCATCGTTGCCGTGTGAAGGCGAAGCAGAGTTGTGAACTGTTCTGTCAGCTCAGTTATCAGAGGGTGAGAAAATGGACATCATACACTCCTATCTTCACTTGTTCTGCTGGTGGTTTGTATCTTCCATCATACCTGAATAATAGGGACTTCCTGCACGCTTTTATGTTTTGGCTCACCAGTTATCTACAGTGGGGACCAGCTTGGTGTGCCCTGGTTTTCTTCCATGTAACCCAGGATGCTGCTGCACACGGGAGGTGGTTTGCTACATGCCTATGTTTCATCCCAGTGCGTATTCAAATTGTGATTGTTGATTGATTTGTTGTACAAAGTAGTTTTAGACAAAAAAAAAAAGACAAGCACAGTTTTCTAACAAGTAATGTCATTTAATGAATGATATAGTCTAGAAAATAGAAACTACCCAGATGCTGGTTGGTTGGTAGGTCTGTTTGGGGTTGGGGAGGCCCTTGCTTGAGCACATGATGCCTTGTTTCAATTATTTTGGCAGCATTTGTAGTTGCTGGAAACAAGGAAACATCCATGTATAGAAAGAGACACTAAGGGGGCATTTTTTTTCTAAAATGTGGTAAGTATGCAGAACGTTTTCCCACCCTGTCTCATCAGGTGACGTGAAGGGCTCAGAGCTCACCAAGGTGTTACAGATGATTTCTTCCTAGAAGGGAGAGACTCAACCAGCAGTACACACCACTGTCCAGTGCTCAAAAGCAGTACGGGACTTCTCGCTTTGCAGAAGGTTTTGTGGATGCTGATGTTAGTGCACTTCTTTCTGGGTGCTTTTCTGCATGTGTTGTGTCTGTTCCCTCAAGGTCTGGCTGCTAATTCCAGGGAATATGCTTTTCAGAATGTCACAATACACTGTGTACAACTCTGGGTCTATTTTGGGCTTGGGCAGAGATCTGGCGTTGCTTGCCTGTTCAGTGACCGAGTGCTGCAGCAAGTACACATCACTGAAGAGTGCAGTCAGGATTTTGTGTGCAGCTTTGTAAGGATCCTCCTCAGACTGCACCATTGCCTTGAGCTCTGTCAGGGTGTAGCCGTTGTAGCGCTTGCTGTCTTCTGCCAGGGGCTGCACAGTCTCACCAATGTGTCTCACTTTCCACTTCAAGCATTTCAGTTCATCTTTTACATCTTCTAGTTCTTTCTCCATGGCTTGGAATTCCTCTGTGGTTACAAATCTCCTGCCAAGAGAAGTGGTGGACACAGTGTGGAACTCAGCGGCTCAGTGGGGGTGAAATCAGTCTGACTTGCATGGGGCCAGAGTATGGAACCTGAGGTTTGGGAAGGGGAGGCACCTGCCATGTGACTGAATGCCCTCTCCAACCCTTATTTCTCAAACTTCATAGGAACAGTGTATTTTCTCTGCTGCAGGGATTGGGAGCCTGATCATATAATTCAGAATGAGAGGTAATGGCCTCGCGTTGCGCTAGGGGAGGTTCAGGTTGGATATTAGGGGCAGTTTCTTCTAAGAAACAGTGGTGACACAGTGGCACTGCTGCCCAGAGAAGTGAGGGAGTCACCGTCCCTGGAGGTGTTCCAGAACTGTGGGGATGCGGCACTGAGGAGGTGGTCAGTGGGCACAGTGGGGTGGGCTGTGGTTGATTTGGCGAGCTGAGAAGTCTTTTCCAACCTTAATGATTCTATGGCTCTACTGTAATGACACCACTGCCACTGAGCTGTATCATGATGGTTTTGCTTCCTAAGTGGCTGTTAATAGTGTGGGGAGAGATGGTTTCTCATTTGAAAGGGAGACCAAATTTAAACTGCCCTGTGCAAAGAGCTGAGGGTAGCAACCTGGCCTGGGCATGATCTTCATTCACGTCCAGACAGCTAAATAAATGAATGGAAAATATGGTCTTTTTGCAGGATATAGTGGAAATATAAGGTAATTACAGGAAAACAAACACTGGAAACGTGTAAATATAAAAGATATTTAAATTGTTTGATAATCATTTGAGATCTTAAATTGTGTAGTCTGGATACTTACCTTTCATGATCAGGATCTTCCAGATGTGATTGAAACCCCTTTCCTATAGTTCTTAATCCAGTTTTAGAAGAGCCAGGAGATTGGGAACTATCTTCAGGAGTCGTTGGAGGCCTTGTGCTTTTCCTGGTTGGGGTCAATGTGTAATCTGATGCTGAAGCTTCCAAGCTGTGTGCTGTTTGAGGACAGAAGGCATAGAAGGAAGCAGCATTGGTCCCTGGACTGGCTGGAGAGGAGTCCGAGTATTGCTGAGGCTTGGCTGAGCTGGGTGTTAGACTGAGCCTGGGGCTGGCTGGGCAAGATGCTGGAGGAGTCCTTGTACCGAGTTGGCTGGAACATGATATTGCTAAGTTTTTATTTCTTTGCTTAAGTGGTTGAGGGCTTGGTGATTCTCCTGGGGCCAACCTAGAGATGGAAACAATGTCCAGCTGGGTTTGATCCTGAACCATGGAGATCTGGCAGGTCGGTTCTGATGAAAGTGAAGAGCTGCTTGATATGTTGCTAGAAGAGCTTGACGTAGCAAATGGGGGTATTTTCTGAGCATTATGGTCACTCCCGTTCCTCTGTGTGCTAGTGACATTTAGAGCTGGGTGTTGTGAAGCCCTGAGGAAAGACAAAAACACACTTTTTCCTCTGGACTGGATTAATTGCTTATAGAGCAATTTTAGTTCTATTCTGAGACAATCTTAGGTCTATTTCCCATAACCACACTTTCCCATAGCCTGATTTACTTCTCATCTCAGCATAAAACCCTTCGTTTCTGATAACCAAGAGTTTTGAGAATGTTTGAGAATAAGGCACGTAAATTCAGGACCAGTTCTTCCCAGGTGCCAGCTAAGCTATTGTCAGCTATCATCAGAGTAATCACTGGCACATCAGTGTTCTTTTCAAAGTCGTATAGCTCTGTGAGAAGCAAGCATTTGGTATTTGGGAAAGGACAAGGAAGGCAGAAAGTTGCTGGCATATTGTGACAAATTCCAGTAAGAATGCAAGCGGATAAAGTCTGGCTTGCAGGCTGTTGCTGCACCTGCCCTTGATCATCCCTACAAAGAGTGAAGAGAGGCCTTCACCTTGGTCCCGTGCGCTTTGCCCTCCTGGTAGCTCTGCATGGTTGCCCAGTGAATTATGGGATGAATAAACAGAAGACAAAAATAGAAGAACTGTACAGAGTGACATCACTGTTCCTGTAGTGACATTATAGGACGCTTCTTTTATAGAGCTCAGAGTGCTAAGAACTTGTCTTTCCACCCTGAACTGTAAGCTGTGTGCGGGGCTGAGCAGCTCCTTCAGGTGCTGGAAATGGCAATGGCAGGGGATGCTAGATCTCCTCACCTACACATTGTTTCCTGCACTTCTCTCCTGGCTGTTGCTAAGAAGGAGAGATCCCAATGCTTTTTGTTCTATGGCTAAACTTTGCTTAGCTTGGCAAGACTGATAGCAAGGAAGGAGGATGTACTGCTGTAGACTGGAAACATTCTCGTGGATGGCAAATGTAGCTACAAATTCCTTCACCTCCAAGGGGGAAATGAGCATACTCCCTGTGCAGATCATGATTCCTAATTTCTGACAACCAAAGGACATAACAAACAAAATAATACCAGTGACCAACTCAGACCTTCTGCATCTGGTACATTCACGTTCCTCTTGTGGTGAAAGATGGTGAAAATCCTAGTCTGGATGTGTTATAGGCCATCCAGTGCATCAAGTCTTTTTCTTCTGCTAGTCCCAGTGGCCTGAACTGTGTGATCACTTCTCCCTGCACCTTTCTCAGGGCTGGATGCAATTAAACACTGATTTTTTAAGACCCTAAAGAGCACACCTCACATCTATTGGCTTCACTAGGGCTACTGAAACAATTAAGACATTTGCTAGATCACAACGTAATAACAATTTTAAATCAAATTTAGAGTTTTTATAATTGGAACAGCAGAGGATAAACGAAGCTATTGAATAAAAACAGAGCCAAGAAAAAAAAAGCAACATAATATGACTTATATAAAAGGCATGAGGGAAAACTAGACTGCTCGCATCACAGGGAGCATCATTCCCCAGAAGTCTTTGCTTTCAAAAACTGGCTGAACAGGGTTTGGGAAGACTTTCCCAATGGGATAATTGAAGATGCTGCAGAGCTGTACCTAAGACACAAAATGGCAGCAGCTGGGTGGTGCAGCAGGTTCCCTCCTTCCAGGGCCAGCCCTCATCCAGTGCAGCAGGGAGGAGAGGGTGGTAGGAACTCCTTCTGCACATTAGTGCCCAATGCTTAGTTCCTCCTTTCTACTTGTCCAGTGACTTTTGTCTGAGATGGCCCAGCATGTCTAGGGTCCTTACTAGTGTGTAAACATGTTTTACAAGTGCTATAACAGATAATTCCTAAAAGTGACCACCTTTTACCAGTTCTAAAGTTGGAATTTATTTGCTATCTAAGGTAAAGCATTTTTTTTGTAGTCAGACTTGGTCGAACAAATTCTCTTAAGGGGCAGTGTTACAGAGAACATACTAATTTTGGCCTTCGGTATTCAGGTGTTCTGAAAAAAAATGTATAGCTCTGTCCTTAAACAACTATCTGAGGATCTGAAATGTCTTAGGAAAGTGAAACCTTATCAGGTGCCTTCGAAGAAGACTGAATTTTTCTATACTGCTCCACTGCTCATTTTCTGCGGGGGCTGAGAAAGACACCTCTTAAGATCTCCTTACTTTGGAGTTAATACTTTCATGCTTTATTCAGCTGGAAAGGTATCTGCAGCCAAAATGCTGTATGATACACAGCAACTCTGACAGTGCTGTGAGTTCAAAGGATAATTCCAGTCATTTTACAGAATAAACTCCAGGACAGGTTTTTCAGATGTGTTGACTCATGGCTTTGATTCAGGTCACTGATACTTTACTTTCTTCACTACAAAACCCCATGATCAGAAAATATGTTTTGCTGTGGAAAAGTGAAAGAAACTTATTCTGAAAATAGCAAAAGTTGTTTTAAGCCAACTGAGATACGTGCTGCAGCGTTGTTGTTGTTGTTGTTGTTAGTATATTTGTCCTCAAATACAGTGTAAAACTGCCTGAACATTAAATGAACAGTAACTTTTGCCTACACATAATGAGAAATACTATGTGCACTGTAGTTGAAATGCTGTGTGGGTAAGTTCACAGCCTGAAATACTTCATCTCACATCTTGAACCGTGCTGGACAGGGCTGGTAGGACCTTATGGGTCCCTTCCAACTTGGGATATTCTAGGATTTTATGATTGTTTTTCTTTTGCTTTGTTTTGTTTTTTCTTAAGTCCAGGATCATCTGTAGGAGATGGCACATTTATGGAAAGATAATCTTTGAAAGAGTGACAGAAAATAAGTTTTGTAACTAATTTCATGGGAATTTCTACAAGAAACTAGCCCCTTTCACTAGAGCATTGCAGGAAGGAACAAGTATTGCAAACTATCCCTTAGTTTTACTTTGACATCTTTCAGTTTCCCTTGGCCCCAGTGCTGAACACAGGACTGAATTTGCATTTACCATCATTCTTATCATGGAAACACAATCGTGGCCTGGGAAGAAATCTGAAGTTTGTTATAGCAAAATGTCAGTCTGGACTTTGGCAGAGGCAAATGAGGACAGAACTGAGACTTCTATCTTGTGAGCTTCCCAGTGGACACAGGTTTGTCTGAAGACGGGAGTGAAATTCCCTTTGCTTTCAGTATAGCAAGCCCGGGTCGTAGATCTGTAACCACAGTGCTTTATCAGAGGGGATTTTTTTTCATGTAGTGAATCACTATGAACTGAATAAATTACAGGAACAATTGCAGGACTCGGAGCTGAAATCAATGCTGACATGAAATAGGAGGGTGATTGCAGCTGTCATGTGCCTCCACAAGGATAATCCTTGACTCAACTTTGAGCAACATTTCAAACACATCAAGCCCTTGTTGTCTGCCTTCTCCCAGCCCTGTGCTGCTCAGCATATCAAGCATGTTCCCTGTTGTTAGAGTGACCTTGCCTGCCGTCTGTGCCTTGCCCTCTCCAGCTGAGCTTGTGCAGTGTACTTTTTTGCAGCACTGATTTTGGAGATGTACTAAAGTTTCCTGCAAACCCAGCACTATCTTCCTTACATGGCTCTTGCAGCCAAGAAAAAAGCAACAGATCTTTGTGGACTGTTTCCACCACATTTAAAATTTAGAGTTCTTCTGGTGATCTTATTTGAGTGGGGAAAAAAAAAAGTCATTTTGCTGCATGGTGAAGCTGGTTGTGCAAAGCTTACTGTAGACAGCCAGGGGTGGGAGGATGGTGGAAGAGCTGTGGGATGGGCCCTGGGGATGTGCCTGCAGGGTGGCAATAGGAGAACAAACTGCTTTTTTTTTCAAGAGCTTCTATCAGTCAGGTGACCCCCTTAAAACACCCACACTGCCAAAATAGTGACTAGATCATATTTTTTTTTTTAATGCCAATTTGTTTTCTACAAGCAAAGGTGATGTTCTGGACCCTGGGTTAATCTGCCACAAATAACAACCACGGCTTTCAATCACAAACAGTGAGCAGTAAAATGGAGAATATGCTCCCTCCTGCTAAGCTCTTCTGAGCTACGTGACTCCTCTTCGGCTCTGCCACCGTACTGACCCCTCCTTGTCCTCTCTGACATTTCTCTTGCCTCTCTCCTGTTCCTTGTCCTACCTCTGCTCTCTGCCCTATGGACGCCAAGTGGCAGGCTGGAGAAGAGAGTGGGAATGGAGTGAACATCGAGATGTCAGAAATCAGGTACAAGTGGTGTCCGGAGTGTAATAACAGTGAGAATTTTTTGGTAACAACTGCAGAACAACAGCAACAAAATATTCTGATGTGAAACTTCTGTCCTTTTTGTATAGTGACTGTGCATCTGATAGAAAAAAGTTGAGGCTTGCAAGATCAAAACAGACAGCAGATAGGCAACTAAGAGCGTATAGACACTTGCAGTAGAAAGAGTAAGTTCGTTATGAACAAGATATGGCTGGGGACACTTAGATATGTAAGTGCCAGTGCCCCATGTTTGCAGAGGAAGCAGCTCTGGGAAGAGCAGCGGATGCCAGCTTACAGATGAACTCCCCAGCACTGGTCTTAGCCCAGCTCTGGAAAGCTTAAACCCCATTAAGGGAAATTTATAGTGTTGTGCTGGATGTCACGTGGTTTAATGTGTAGTTTTCAAGACTGACTATTGTGCTATCCTAATCAAGGCTCCTCCGAGCTTCTGAGAGATGAGTAGCTGATAGCCACTTTCCCAAACTTCCAGCCCCACCAACAGGCCAACCTGAGCTCCTGCCCCAGCCTGGGCTGCTCTCAACCCTTCATATTCTCTTCTGAAGTCTCCTGGCTGGTGGGTGTCTGTCTTCTGTGACCGCTCAGCCTTGTCCTTTCGATCTTTTATGTATACACTTTAGTGTTTTGCTCTACAGTGGCACTCAATAAAAGCCCTTATCTCTCAAGGAGGACCAGATGTTCTATTTTGTCATCGTGGAAGGACAGGAAAAAGAATGGGATCTGAGAATGTGTGAATGTTCTTAATATGCTGTTTAGTCCAAATAAGAACAGCTTTGGAGCACTTGTAAGTGAGGCCAGCTGGCACGGCCTCCAGGGAATGCCAGGTGAAGGGAACAGCAGGAAATAACTCCTGGTTCTATCTCCTGTCCTACTGGGACAGGACAACCTCTGTGTGAAGAGTTTGACTATCAGACGTTGCTGGCATTTCCTCTGCTAGCGCAATGCAGGCTGCCCTGTGCGGAAGACTTGGCCAAAGTGAAATGTCCTCTTCCTAAATATAGGCAGGCTGCTGTGACTTTAGCAAGGCACTACTTGTGCTGCGCTCTTGATGTTAACATTTTCTGCTGGCCATGAGCTATTTGCAATGCTGCCTTCTCACCAGAGCAACAGGCCTGTCCCTGCAGCCCCTTGCCACTGCCACAACACAAATGCATCAGAATCAGTACTAATATTAGTAAGTAATTAGTAAGCAATAAATATTCATTCTCCTGTTTTCTCTCTGTATGTTGTGGCTTGATGGTCTAGCTTTGGATTTGGTGCCTTCTTGTCCACAAAGTATATACAAAGCTAGATTTTTTTTCAAGTGCAGAACCCATCCCCAGACTGCAGTTCAGAAACCCAAACTCCATGATGGTCCACTTCCCAAGACTAGAGAAAAGCATCTAGAACGGTAAGTGTGATGCTGGGGTATCTCCTGTTTGTGATGTTGGAGATGTCATTTATCATTGCTGCCTGCCTGTTTGTCTATCGGTAGAAATTATGATGCTTGCCTATCTTGGGAGGTTGCAAGCCTCATCACTGATGCCTTTGCTGCAGTGCTGCATAGTACTTCTTATGCAGCTAATATAATGAGCTTGATTGGATATTTGCAACTCATTAGTAACCAGAAAGACGCACCTTGGAGGAAAAAATAAAAGCGCTCCTGCCAGTCAAAGGAAGGAATGAGCATGAAGTTCATCCTGAAGTATCACTCAGAGACAGGGATCTGGGATATTCTGGGGAAATACTTGAGGGTAAGATAGCAGGAGGAAAGAAAGGGAACTTTTAGTGGCTTGGGAATGATGTTGGATTTGCATCTGCTCCTATATTAGCAGGGTGTGATGATAGTAATTCTTTTTTGCATGGATTTCATATCTGTTAACTTTTCTGTCTGGGTCTTGGAATGGTCTTTACAAATAAGAGCACAGCATTGTCTGGTTAGCTGAGAGAACGCATTTTGTATAACGTTGCCATTGAAGTATTAACAATAGTAGCAGCAGTAAATGTAATTTTTCATGTTTGCTTCCAGTAGCAATTGGCTGTAGTTCAGGACACTGGCATGATCACATCGAGTGAAGTGCACCAGATGATTGGGGTACCTGGCTTGTCACGTGCAGTTTGCTTTTATAGAGCTGTCAGTACACCTACCAAGGGAGCTGCATCCTGCAAGGGAAGCACTGGGGCAGGGCTGGGCATAGGAGCAGTTTGTTTTATTCTTTGGAACACCTCATGAGATCAAGGGTTGTTATTTGTTCTTTATAAAGAACAAAAGCAACCCACCTTTGGACAATCTTCATAATGAAATAAGCACATTTGAGTACTAGTTGGTAGCTTGGTAGGTGGAGAATTAAGAAATCTGATTCAGATCAGTTCCCTAGCAATGGCCTTTTTCAGGCCTGTGAAAATGAAGGACGTGGATCTGCCTATGGAAAGGTCTACAACTGCCATGATATCTTAAGGAGCAAGAGTTACCAACTGAGCTGATGGCAAAACAAGTTTGAGAGCAGTGCTAACACGAGCGTGCCTGTGTGGAGACCACCTGGAGAGCTGTTCCAGCAGGTCTGATAGGAAGCAGCACCATCAATTATTACGATTGTGAACACCTAGCTCTGTGAGCATGTGGCTGAGATGTGCATCTCAGAAAGCCACGAGCAACAAAACGCGGTGAGGTTTCCAATTTTTATTGGTGCAGTTCGTCTTAGAGCTCTGCTAAGCAAGTCACTTTCCCAACTCTCCCTCCTGCTGTATGAAGAATCACTTGCTTTCTTAGCAAGGAAATTGATGGAGACACAACACATCTTTCCTGGAGAGTAAAGGCAAAATATAATGTTCAGAGTAGGACAGGAACCATCCTCTAATATTGTTCCATGCATTCAACCCCTGTAGCTTGAAGTAAGATTTTTTTTTTTTGCAAATGCTGGATAAAAGCATAACAATTTTTGGAATAAAGATTAATAGAAGTGCAAAAAAAGGCATTTATTATACTAGTGTTATTGTCTATCAAAGCTGCTTTCAATCATCTTTATATTCAATAGCATGCATCATCATGAATTTGTGATAAATATAGATGAGAAAGGGTAGTGATAATGAAAGCTATACAGGTGTAAATTATAGCATATTTTTAAACTACTATGAAATCACAGCTTCTTGAGACAGCATAAAATTATAGGGTATAGGTACATCTTAGATTGAATCCTTGAGCATTTTGTACTGTTCACATACTAGTTGGTTATGGTTTGGGCAGCACTGTCTGGGAAAGTTACGAACCTCTGTTTACAGAGCTTCCTACTCCAAACCTTGTTCTCAACCCCAAGAAACCGGTTGTGGGGACAGTACAAGCCATTGTGCATCGGGTGTATCCAGAGCCATGGTCACTTACTATTTGGGGAGCAGCTATGGAGGCACTGTAACCTCAGGTCCCCAGCCTCAGCCCTCTCCTCCTCAGTCCTGGAAAAGAGAATATAGAAGTAGCACCTTTAACAGAAACCAAGGCTGCTCCCAAATGTACAGAAATGGAAGGGTCAAAATAAATAAGGGGACAACATACCTGGGCTCCTCCATCTATAGCCAGCCAGGCCCGCTATGGAGATTGTAATGGGCTCAGGAAGGACTCAGTTCCATCAGCTTTGCCCCTCTCTGGGGAAAGCTTAAGTAAAGAGGCCATGGGGAATAGAAATGAGGGGCTCAGGGCTGCATCTCTCCCTTTTTTCCACTTTTTAGGATGCATCTAAGTGTTGGGGATTAACAACATTGTACAGTACATGTGTGTTGGAAGTGGATACGTTGCTAGTGCTATACCATTTAGATGCCAGTCTGGGTAATTTTCTAAAGGGACAGCTCTGCAGATAAACCTTTCTGTGCTGCAGAATTAATTGCAGAGTAAATCTAAGGCAGAATGTTACGCTTATCCTTGTGTGCTAATCAAAGGTGAATAGTTAAATTTGAAATTCTTATTGATGTCTGTAGAAAAAGACACTGGCACTGTAAAGGGGAGGTGCTGTAGGTCAGTAGCTTAAAACTTGTTCAAATATATAGGTGACCCAGTTAGGAATCTGAGCAAGAGGTGAGCGTATCTTTGGACAATGTGATCTGCACAGCATTTTCATGTGAGTACAATGAAGTTGGAGAAAGAAATGATCAAAAAAGAAAAAAATAGTGCTTATAAATGATGACTGGACAAGCTCTGATTCTCAGAGTTAGGAACAGTCCTGATTTATTACTTCTGCAGGAATAGTTTTGGTCCTGACATCTGTTTCAAACTACTCCTAGTATTTCAAAACTACATGTTCTAGCCCTGCAGAGACAAGATTTCTGTGCTGGTATCAGTGTCTGTGCTCAGCTCAAGTTAGAATGTCACCAGCAGCATCTGCCTGATGTTTCACTGGTTTTGCAGATCAGAATAAGGGCTCAGCAAGAAAAATGCTGTGAGACCAGCTCAGTGCCACAAAGGGTTTTGATGGACAGCTGCGAGTTGGCAAATACAGTGCTGTGGATGAATTAACTGTGGGAGGCTGAACCTTCCAGATTTACGTGATAAATCGGTATGTTGGCTCAAGTCACTAGTAAGTGAGATTTACAATGCTTCACAGGAGTAAAAGGCTGGATGTCAGACTGGGGCCCTTCTGCTACGGTGCCAGGATGGCTGACTGACCCCTCTGCAGTAGCCACAGTACCAGTGGGACTCAGCACCCCTCCTAAAACCTGCTCCTCTTCCTCCTCGTGTCGACAGTAGAAGAGGTCAGTGGCTCGTTCACGTTTATTCATATCATTTCAATAACTTCTTATTCCTTGCTTGGGTAGTGCTAGTCCCACTCCATGAAGAGCACACCTGAATTTGGTTTCCATTCTTTCAGCTCCCCTATCCCTGACCCTAGGCTTCGGTTCTCCCATACTCTCACCCAAAGCCTCTACTGTTCCCTTGCCTCTGATCTTCCTCCTTGAAGCCTTAAAGGTCTGCACTGTGTTCATCACAGCTGAGGTGGATCAGGTGTCAGGGCCATGAGCCATGTGTTGATGTCTCATCCTCTGCATGGGGTAGAATGCGTGCACACATCTTGAGTTAGGGGCTCTCAAGGGAACATCACAGCTCTTTCATCTAACGTGTTGCTGGTGATTCTTCTGGTGGGATTATAGGGAGTCCTCTTGAGAAGCTGATGCAGTTACATGTGGTAAAAATGAAATGCAATACAGTGATGCTGTGATTGACAGAGCACTTGCAAGATCAGTGCTGTTTTATTGTCAGTTATCTTTCGTAATACAAACTTCTTCATATCTGGGAGCAGGGGCCAAAAACTTAAGTTGCAGCAAATCATCGTAGAATAGCTTGGGTTGGAAAGGACCCCAAGCCAAAATGGAGATAACTTTTTTTCCTGTCTCCCAAATGATGAATTGCAGCTGTGGAGATTAACATTAAGACTTAAACTGTCACCAAAAAATAATTTCCTCTTAGAAAACTGCCCATTGCACTGAGTCTTTTTCAATGCAGAGGCTAACTGCAAGTGTACGGTCGGTGCGGAATGTGAACCAAGGCAGAGAAACATGCGAGGAAGAGGGAAGTGATATGCACAAATGGAAGGGGAAGGGGCTGGAGGGATTTATTTATAAGGTTTGAAAAGGAACATGGAGGTGCAGGAGTAGGAGGGAAGGAAAAATATGCCTGGATACATGCCCAGGAAGGAAGGAGAATCCAAGTTAATTTCTATTTGTGCAAAGGAAGATCAAAGCTAGAGGAAGTCACGTCCTTGCTGGAGCTGCCGGCACTTCCCTGGTGACACAAAGAATCCAGAAGCACTGTGCTGCTAATTGGTGCTGCAGCACGGCTGCATTCACAGCACACCCTGGTCACAGTGCTGGTGCTGGCTGACAGTGCTCTAACATTTAAAAAATAATAATAATAATAAAAAAATGCCTGTATTGCTGCCCAGCTCTAGATCTCCGGGATGATTCCATGGTAATGCTGTCTCTGGACTTCTTGTTACATATTCAGATACAACAGTTAAAATATTGCAAAAAAAATAAATAATCATAATCACGAAGCACATTAGTTGACAGGGAATCTGAGCTCAAGTATCAACAACTTGCTAATTAAAAACATTGCAAGGATGCTGTAATTACCAGTACAGAAATGTAAGGCATCGGCAGCTGAGATGGGTTTGAGGAGAGGTCTGTGGGGTGTCAGTGCAGCGTGAGCAGGGATGTGGCAGAGATGTTCATTCCGCATGAGAGCTGTGACAGCAAGACCAAGGGCTGCGTGCGTGGTCTGGGCTTTATGTTTCCCTACCATGGATGGGAAGAGGATGGATGCCATGCAAATGTGTATATTTAGCTACTTTTATGAAAAGGAGCAGCTTCATTTCGGGGGTCCATTGAGGGACGTCTAGTTATCTGCTGCAGCTGTTACGTGCACGTGGTGTGATTGTACTTTGGAAACAGGCCGTGCTTGGGCTGTGTTTGCCACGTGTGGGTGAAGGAGAAAGGAGGATGGCCAACAAGTGCATTGTTCTCACAAACTTAACTTGAGCAAGGAAGCTGGAAGGAGTGAACAAAATATACAGTCCTGCCATAGTGCAAGCGGTAGAGACAGAAACATGAAACTCAGGGCATCCCTGACCAGTACACAGAGCAACCACAAGGAACAGACTGTTCCTTCACGTGTTGCTTGGTTTGGAGCTTGTTTTGAGTGATGTGTAAAAAAGGAGAGTTAACAAACACATGGATTTATACTGGGCAAGGTAGCATCTCTCTTTTTTTCTTGGCCATGTGTGTTAAATACCCTGCTAGTTGCATAGGTAAAATGAAACCTTGCACCCAAGAGAAGTGAAACAAACCTGTGCTGCTGCATTCAGCTTGCTGCTACTGTGGACTAAGACTTGCTCATCGGATGTGTTGGTGTGGACACAGGAAGAATCAAAGCACACAGATCAAACTGCACAATGCAGATGCGGGATGAAGAGGGTTACAGTCCTCCATGTTGTTAATGTCTTTTGCTACTGTTCCAGAAATGGCAGTAGTGATATTTCATCAAGTTTCCTTAGCATTTCTCAATGTGACAAAACACACTGTTGCTTACGATCCTGCTGGTCTCACATCTGTAATTCTCAGTTCAGTAACTCTGCTGACTATTTTCCCCTCACTTGGTGTTCCCCTGAGGCGCGTGGTGACCACTTCTCCTTCCCTGTGTATATTCATTTCACACAAAGAGTTTTTTGAAGTTAATCGCCACCTCTAAATACAAAATGAAGAAAGTGATGGTTGGTTGGGTCATTTCTGTGATCCTTCCAAGACTGAAAGGCAGAGTGAAAACTCAAAATTGGACAGAGGAACAATTCTGTCAGCACAGACTATTATTTAAGGTTGACTAACCAAAGCGACATTACAAGCAATAAGATCTCTCATTCTTCCTGCTCAGGAGAACTCCTCAATTTGCTACGGAGATGTCTGATCCTGCCAGCTTTCCTGTCTCCTCAAAGCTTCCCAGCCACATTCTTCCACCTCTGAGAACCTGCTGCTTTGGTCAGAAGAACAAGAACAAATGCTCCTTAGGTATGCTTTACCCAAAATATTTTTACGTTGCTTCCAGCAACAGGTTTTTGGTGAGGATTCTCTGAACTTATCAGCTCCTCGTTCCATAAAGGTCCCCTAAGGAGACTCTCACACCTTCCCTGTTGTCTGAGGTCAGTATTTTTGTGTTCTTTATATTCTGCCGTTTTAAGCAAAGCCTTAAGCTTCTTGTCAAAGAAGGAGGACAGCAAGAATTTCAGTGCAGCCACTTCAGCTAACAAGGAAGTTACAGAACTCAGAATAAATTAGCCTACTTTCTAACATGGCATACCTATGCCCTAGTCATGAACCCGCAGTGCCCTTCAGAGGGATCCTGCAAAGTCTAAGGTCTTTTCTATGCCTTTTATTGAATATTTTTTCCATAGGCAATAAACTAAGTTATGTAATATGATGTGTCAGCACCCTCCTGAGTGGCTGATCTGCTTCCAGCAAGTGGAATTGCTCCAGTGGCTCACATGGGCTGTGTTCTCAGGCACAACCCCACCAGTGACAAGCACCAGGTGTGACTGACTGCATTGGTACAAGCAAGAGAAGCAAGCTGGGTAACAATGGCCAGGGCACAGGGCTTGGCTGACAGCAGGCTGACCCAGAGTGTTCTTGGAAAAGGAGAATGATGTATGTCATAGATGGTTGTGATGAGCAGGCAGCGAGGTGAAGGTTGCTGCTGATAGGTGTGTATGGGGAAAGTCTTTGTGTATATAGAAGTGCAGGGAAAGGGAAAGGGAAGGCATGACCAAACGTGGAATTACATAGGAGGCCAAAGAGTGTGTGAGAGGCAAGTCGTGTGTGAAGGGGAAGAGCAGTGCGTATGCCAAGATTGAGTGTAGACAGTGTTTGTACCTCTGCCCTGCATCCCTCTCACTACAGGGGGGGAGGTGGCACTACTGGCGTGCTGGGTGTTGCAGCAGGAACATACGGGGTGAAATGCAGAGCAGAGTGACAGCTCTTCTCTGAAGGACTGGAAAGGTGTTCTTAGGAAGTGGGAAGTGCCTGCGAGAGGCGTTGCTGGTAGTGCTGCTCTTGTCATAACGGTCAAGAAAAGAGCTGCATGTGGAACTGAGATCTCTGTGGTGAGGACCAGCCGGGTCCCGAGCAGTTGGCTCTGAAGAGCCACCCAGGTCTGCAAGTGTGTGCTGATGGGCCATGCATGGTGATGGGCTCAGCGTGGGGTGGGCAGTACACAGGGACAGGCTGTGCTCAGAGGCAGAGCAAAGGAGAGTTTGTGGGCTTTCAGAGCCCAGTTGGGATCTGGAGTGAATCCAGGACCCTGGCAGCAGTGTGGGTGGAAACGCGGGTGTTTCTGCAGAGGAGTGTAGCGCTGCAGTGTGACAGATGCACGATTTTGTGAGGAGGAGTTCGGGATGAGTTGTAGCATGTGTGTATGGAAGATGGCAACTCCAGTGGTGACTGGAATACATCTCAGCAGCTATTAGGGATTTTAAGGCATTGCCCATTACATGCTCTGAGAAAGGACAGCTGTAACATTTGCTATACCCCCCAGGTTTACCTTTTTTTCAGGGAAGGAATATCTGCTTGCATTTGTGATATAGCTTCATATGAATTTCTATGAATCAGATGCTTACTGTAAGGACTGGTCAGTCTTGTGTCTTAATGAGTAGACAAGAACAGGCAGGCACTGGGACATCACAAAGCTTAAATAAAAACAGACCACGGGGGATCTTTTGTCTCTTTAACACACATCTTCTCCAAGTATCACAGGGACTTGGCCCACATGCCTGGATTTTCTGAGACTAGCAGAGTCCATGAAAACCTCCACTGACCGAGAGACTGTCTGCACTGACCTTTCTCTGAAGTACTTGATGGCTTCCTGGTCTAGGAAGTTCTGTTCTTCTCGAAAGCCCTGCTCAAAGATTTTGCGCTTGTGTCTGAACTCAATGACAGTCTTAGTGTAAGAGTTCAAGGTAGTAACGGAGGCCGCCATGCAGCAGGTGAAAGAACCCCACGCCAGACTGTGGAGAGAGAAACCAGCAGACAGCTGGGTTAAGACAGTAGCTCACGTTATATTTCTGAAGGCAAGAGACACACATACACAGATGTGACCGGGCAGGTAAGTCAGCAGTGACAAACCCATTCTCCTCATCTTACCTCCAGCGACCTCTGGCACATGCTCGGGCAGGATGCTGTGCTAAGGGCTGGGCACAGCTTCAATCCCATGGGGAACCATATGGAAGAGTGCTAATCTTAACGCTCTGGGCACTCTGACAGAACAGTCCAGCATGTCTTGATTTCCCTTTGCGGTATTTCAGATCCTAGCAGGCAAGTGCTAAATGCAGCATGGAACTCCTGGAAGGAGCTGTGCAGAAAACTGTAATTCCTCAAGAGAGCATCCGTGGGAGACTGACTCCCAGCACAACTTGATGGGTGGTTTCTATTCCATTTTACTTTCATCAGATTAACATCTTTATGCTTTTCCTGGTTCAGGGTCATTTCTAGCATTCCTGGCTTACATCCAGTCTCTGAAAGCCCAGCCAGAACAGAAGACAGCATTTCCATTTTGTGGAGAGCCCCAACCTGAGGGCCATGACCCAAGCATGCAGGCAGTGCTAGCCAGCCTTGGGCAGCCCGTGGCAGCGCACATGCAAGTGACAACGAGGAGCACAGGGAGACAGCAGGAGAAGGAAGTGGAAATAAAGAAGTGACCGTGGCAGTGCCTGGCTGGAGCAGCAGTGTTAGCATGGGGCTCCCAGCATGAAGAACTCCTTTTGTTTGCAGAACTTATCTGTGTTCAGGCTCCCCTGGACATCGCATTCAGCCCATCAGCTCCAGGTACGCATCGTTCACATTGATTTCTTAACTGACTTAGGTTAACTTAATTGTCTGTCAGCTACACACTTAACCTGCTCCTTTCTTTCATCTTTTCTATAACCAATTTTAACGCTGATATAAATTATGCAGAGCTGAAAAAACATAGCACAATAGCATTACCTCATAAATAAACATTATAAACAGAGCCCTCAGCATGAACTGTTTTCTCATTCTGCAAGTGTTCTGCAGACAAGGAAACAGTTCTTCGTCGAAAATTAAGCAAAGAACACATATTCATGAACTGAAAAATCTGGGGGAAAAATGGTTCAAGTAAACAGAAATGGCTCATTTCAGTGACTTCAAAATTCAGTGCATAACAACAGTCCTTTAGGGACTCCCATGGCAATGAAGTGTGTAGAGGCAGCCATTTCCTCGGCATTTTTGAACCTCTCTGCCAGATGCAACCAAATGAGAAGCAAGTGCAGTGAACCCTGGGAGGATGAAGCTCCCTTAGGTTTTCCGTGGTTGGGTGGAGAACTGGGAAGGAAACCTGTGCTATGTGTGTCCAGGCACGGGGAAGCCTTGCAAGTGGCTTCGTACAGTGTGCGGAGAAGATCCAACATCCTCAAACATTTCCAGCTGGTCTCCTAATTGATATGAAGGAAGAAGCCAGCTGAAACCACACGCTTCGCTGTGCCTGCTTAGTGCCTGGTGAATAATATATGGAGACATTTTTTCTTGAAGGCTTCTGATAATTTCTAATTATTAACTCAGAAATGCTGAAAGGTTCAGAGAAGGAAATGCAGAACGAAGACTCTGGATGTAACCTCAGGTCTGGCATTTAGAAAATCATCTTAAGACAACTGATACATTTTAGTTTCTATGGACCCTGGTTAAATTTAATTTTTAATTGTAAAGAGCACTGAGTTGTATCCTACCTTAGTGGAGACCTCTTTAGCAGCAATGCCCTCCATGCCAGCTGTGGACCAGGTGTGGTAGGACTGCATCTGCACTGCCTCTGGTGGCTCAGCTAAGGGCTGTGCTCAGGTTGTTCTGTGGCTCAAACAGCTCTGACTCGTGCATTTGTTTTCTTTCTGGAGGGGCCAAGCTTGGACATCCATCAGTCCTCTGACCTGCTGAAATTCCCTGCCTGGAGGACCCCCTGCCCCACTGCTGACTTGTGCCAGGCTTTGCCAAAGGCTTGGGAATGGGGTAAGGTGACGTGGTCCAAAGGGTGCATTGTGAACCCTGTGACACCTGAGCAGATCACAAGCAACTATTCCTCACTGTGAGGAGAGCTATCGTTATCATTCCCATTTGGTAGAGCAGAAATAGAGTTACAGGAAAAAATAGTTTTCCCCCTGTCACGTGGAAAATGAATGATAGTCTGGATTTGCATTCGTGCCCTTTGGTTCTTAGCTCTGGGGCTGATCCCTGGCACTCATTTCAGTGCTCCTGCAATTCTCTGTGCTTTAGCAGGTGCTCTAGCAGGATGCCATACAGGACCCATGGGCCTCTGATGGCTGTTTTGAGACATGGTGCCCCTCTTGTCTTGCACAAGATGAAAGAGAATACTCTAATGATTGATTTGTCATGCAAGACATTTGGCAACATTCTGAATTCTTAGTTTTGCAGTAAATCATAAAATAGATTACTAAAAACAGATAGCAAGCATTACTATTTAATTATGTTAATAAATATAGTGTTATTATTACATATGTTGTAAACTCTTATAAATACAATATATTCTTTTTTTATAAGCTCATCATTGTATGCGATAATGAATATTTACCATTAATACAGATACTAAGGTGCATTTTTAAAATAATGTTTATATTTAATGCTGTGTTACTAAAATGTTAATAACTCCTCTAATGAAACATAGTCTAGTGAGGAGAGAAGGAGAGACTAATAACTCCCTGCAGTGCTGTGCGTAAGATGTATTTGTATTCATTTATTGGTGTTTGCAAAGATTGTTGTCTGAGCTTTGAGATGGAATTAAAATAATGCAATATATTCAGGTTTTTTTTTCCATTTCTGAAGTGTTTTCCCCATCAGCCATACAAAGAAGCTGATGCTTCTGGAGGGATGTGAATGTTGTTTGCAATGCTTGTCTTTCTATTCTCCGCATTCTCCTTTTCCTATCGAGTTTCTTATGAACTTGCAAATGATGTAATGCTGTTGATGCATCTTGACCAAACTATTTCTGTGTAATTTTCAAAGATAATAGGAAAGTTAAAAAGAAAAATTATATATATATATATAATAATAATTCTCCAAAATGTCTGTCGTCCCAAACCTCCCCATGATTCACAGGGAATGACCGTGGTGCTGGGATGCTGGGAGCACTATGCATTCCTCTGCAGCTGCGTTTAAAAACTGCACTGTAAGGTTCAACAGGAGACATGAATGATAAACAACAGCAACAAAACCCCCTTAAAACTCTTTGAAATGCCATGGTAATTATGTACCTAAATTGAACTTTAATGAGAGTGCTCAATCTGTGTTGGTAATTGTGGCTGCTGTTTATTTAGGAATGCTATGTACCTGCTGATATGCACAGCTGCTGCTGCACAATTACTGATAACTGTCCTCTAACACTTCAGTGATAGTATGGCCATGGTGGATTTTTGCTCGTAGCGTTTTGGCAGCTGGAAATTCACATGCATGTTCCCGGCAATTTGAGATGATGTGTACAATCTCCCAACAGACTGATGGACCAACTCAAAAATGAAAAGATAACGACAGGGTGGTGACACTTACCAGAAGGACCATCCATAGTCCCATGAATGTGGCCTCCAGTCCTCTGGCCCAAGGCTCACTGTCACTTGGAACACTTGAGTATACATCATGTGTGCCACCATCCCCAAGAGACCTGGGAAGAAGGAGAGATCAGAACAGCAATTCTTGCACTGAAATTTTTTTTTTTTTACAATTTTAGAGACAGCTACTGCTGGAAATGCTCTGAAAGCTCCAGTGAAGGCTTTGCTGTACTTTCATGCCTCCTGTTCTACTGAGGAGGTGTGTGCAGAGGAAAGGTGTGACTGAGAGCTTGCTGTTTGACATCGTATTGGATCCTCAATTAAGAGAAAAGTTAAAGAAAACCGCTGAAGCAAATACTGCACAATTAGCATCACCACCAACCTCGCTGCTGCAAAACAAGGGTATGCCACCCACCAGGCATCTCACAGCCCGTCTCACACAAGCCTCAGGTAAGAGTACAAGAAGAGAGGCTTTTGTAGGCAATGCTAGGCTGGACGTGTCAACTCCAAACAGAACAATATTGTAGCTGAATAATTGATATGTAAATTTGTGCGCTTATAAAACACTTGGATCTTACACAAGAAAGCTAAGTTAATAACAGTATTCCTAGTATCACAGGAATACTTCTGATGATGCTTGCTTTGTGACACAACTGTATTTTGCTGAGGTAAGTGCAACTGGAAGATCAGGCAGCGTTATTAGGCACTGCGCTCCCCATGACGCTGAAGAGCAGAGCTGCAGTTAGGTCACAGGGCACGTTGCCACCACTTAGCCGGCCAGCAAGGCTCTTCAGCTTCAGCAGAAAAATCTGCCTGTATTTTTACACCTGCTGAAGAAAAGCAAACTTCTCTTTTTCAAGAAGTGGTGGCAAGTAGCACCTCTGATGCTCGGAGAACTTTCTAGCTACAGTAGCTAGAGAGACGGCTGCTTTAGTACCGAGCAGTGCAGCTAAGCTCACCAAAAGCATGGGTTCGGGCAGTGAGCTGAGAGTAAAGCAAGACCATCCACTTTCCTACAGACGTGACAGCCCCTTGCGCTGAAACAGCAGTTCCAGGCACTTTGAAATACGGATGTTCTGCCCCAGCAGGTCGCATTACGCTTTGCCCCTTAACTGAAATCACCTGTTGTCTCAGACCATCCACACTTTTTCACTGGTGCCTTTCCTCCAGGTGGCAGATCCCAATTTTCTCTCCCCTAGACCCAAATTTTGGCTCTTCTTAACTGGACTCCTGCTTACTCCCAGAATCCAAAGCACTTCATTGGTCTCACATCGCACTTGTGGATGATTCAGGGCAATTCTGGGGGAGGAAGCCAGGGGGAACGATGTGTTTCTGCTGCAAATAGGTTAAGCAGGACCTTCAGCAAGACAAAACTTGTATTTGATGCAAACTGCTGCACAGGCTGAACGAAGATATTTTATTGCAGGAAACTGCAGGGTACTGCTCAGCTGCTTCATGTCAGTGTGACGCACTGGGTAGTCAGGAGGAGGAAAGAGCAGCTGCCCCAGGCAGAAATGAGATTTTGGTAGGGTGGGTGGCCTAGCAGGAGTACAGCACGCTGCTACATGCCTTCCTCATCTCTGGCTGCGTTTAATTTCCACAATTCATTGGGAACTTGCTATACTTCTTAAGTAAATGGATTTTTCTCCAGCTGATGGTTATGGCATTGATGTTAAAATTTGTGCTTTGCTGTTCGTATACCTTCTGCCAGTAACTTTTCAGCCTTGCTAAAATATTAGACTACCCTGAGGCATGTCATTGTCACTCAGAGTCGTCAGGAGGTTTGACACAGCCAGGACTAACTTCAGCAAGGCTGTTCTGTTCTTTTCTTTCCTACAAAACTTAGATGGATGCTTCAGCAATGTTCAGCCCATTCGCTGAGTGGGAGGCCAAGATGACAGTCCATTGACTCAGGTGAGTAGGAGGTCGTGAACAAGGGTTGCTGGAACACAGGGATGAAATTGAAGCTGGCATTTATTACTTTTTCTGCCTAATGGGAAGAGGGTTGGGAGTGACATCCGAGCTAGAAAATTATGCTCTGGTAGTTTTTAGCAGACTTCTTTTTTTTGTCCTCTCAGATCCACTTCTGATCAAAGTTTTATACCGCTAACTGTGTTTCAGTTTGAGGCAGTCCCTGAACACGGACGCCCCTTCACAGAAACGTGCATTGCATGTTATGAGGTCTTTCAGCTTGAAATACAGCTGAACAAAATCCTCTGTTATTTCGGAAGTTCTTTCTGCTAGAGAAGTCCATCCAGCAGTGCTCACAAAAGCCAGCTATGGCTGGTTGCTTCTATAAATCCTGGGGAGGGGAGCTGTGAGCCAGTGTAGAGGTGAAGTGGTCTTTCACTACACGGTTAGATGTGATAACTTCTTTTAGACAAATGAATTCCGTAAGTTCATACACTGAAAGGCTCCGAATACAGACAGAGCATGAAAATAGCCTGAGCCAGTTGTTCTGAAGGATATACATGTCCCAGACTTACTCTTGGGATTTCTCCTAAGTGTGATTACTAGAATCCTTTTCATTCTCAGTTTTGCCAAAGAACAAGATAAACATCTTTCTTTGGTCTGGAGCATCAAGCCCTCATACACTCTTAGGATTAACACGGAAAAAATATTTTTCAACTCAATATATTTCTCATTTCCTATTGCATTATCAAAGTGATGTTGCTGTCAATGGTAGTGGCTGTGCAGGGTGTGGGAGAGGCTAATTACTGCATTGCCACTGTGAAATTGGGACTGTGCTCTTTTACTTCTCCCTGGCAAGAGGCGACTTTATTATGCTGCTCCTGCTCCCAACTTGCAGTGAAATGTGATAGTTCAGTGGGGATAAAAGAGTCTCATAGCCCCCAGTTTTTATTCCTTGAAAGTTTTAGCATTTTGATTTGTCCCATTTTTATGGCAAAAAGGGAAAGGAACATTCATACCTGAAAGCACAGTGAAGACAGCAGCAAAGGCATTTAACTTGAGCCCATCTATTACACTGCTTGAATGAAAGAGCTCGAGGCACATAAGGCTGAATCCGACGACTAACAGCATGATGTATAACACCTCAGATACTACTGACAACCACAGGACACCTGCAATGTACAAGAGGAGCAACCGGTCACTTATTTGCTAAATACTTGTATGAGGTTAAAGTTAGTAAAAATTTATTAGGAAATTGGGAACAGCAGTAATCAGGTATTCCAAAAGCTTAAATTTAGCAAGTAACCAACCGCCCAAACTCGGAGAAATAGAAAAGGTGGTGAATGAAGATCTGAAGCATTCGTTGTAGATGTTACATTTGGAAATCTCAGCACAAAGCCTTCTAGCAGGATCTGCTGAGTCTTTAAAAGTGAGCAAGCCACAGGGTAAATTTGAGAGGATGGGAACAGATGATAACAGTAAGTCCCTGCCAGATTCCCAATCGCTGTTTCAGCATTAAGGATCTGCTAGAATTCTTCTGTACATTTGCTAGTGTAATTGCTAGAGAATTCACCTGGAAACAATGAGCACTGGTAGAAAATTTCAGCCTCAGCAATTGAAACATGGAAAATTAAGCATTTGAAGACAATGGTGTATATTAGAAAAATGGTAGTTGTAACCATGGAGACCACTACAAAATTCACTTATATTTATACATTCTCTCCTCACTGTAAGAACACGTATGATAATGTACGTAGTTGAGCTTAGTAAATCAGATACCCAGTCTCACTTTTATCAAATATTCAAGTGTCTTGTCGGTGACCAGATGATCCCAGCTCACATTTTGTCTGAGAAATTGCATCTGATTAATGTGTTATTAGTTGTTGTCACCATGCCTGACCTTTTTAGGTCTTAAACAGTGCTACAGAGATAGCTGTAAACAAACCTTTTAATTTCTTACACTGACTTTGTGTGGTATTGCATCTATCAACAGCAAACAGCTGCTTTTCTCATGTCTATTAGTCAATTTGGTATCAAGGCAACTGGCAACACTTCTCTGAAAAGAAATAGGAGTGAGAGACAGCCAAGGTATTGTTCTGAGATAGAGCAGGATTAAGGAGGGATTTTACCTCATTTTCTTAAAGCCATAAGTTTTTACAACAAGAAAATGATGAAATGCTTTGAGTTGGAATAAGATTATGTAAACCTGATTGTAACCTGAGGCAGCAAAAAGCCCTGACTAACTAGTTCAAATTCATAAACTCCTCCGCCCAACCTTGATAGAATAAAACAAAGCATATCTGCCCCAATGTTTATTTATATTTATTCCCCATTTTAACTCTTGAGGATACTCACTGCTGGTACCTACAGACCAGGGTAGTGCTGGGCAGTAATTGCAGTTCAAGGCTGTGGTGTGGCTCTGTCCTCTACTTCACTGGATATGTAATCTATCCCCTTGTTTCAATCCCTCTTCTTGTAAGATTACTTTTTCCTCCACCTAGCCTATGCACATGACCCCTACCCTCACCCTCCACACTCATGTCTCTTGAATAATCATATGCATGCGTTTGCTCTGATCATCTCCAGAATCTTTCCAGGGCATTAAAGATAAAATATGCTTGGGCTGTGCAGAACAGTGCTGAGCACAGCATTGCAGTGCTCAGCATCTCCCAGCACCACTGTAATATCGGTGCTTACTACTATTGGTAACATAGGCATTTCTAAGAAAAGTGCTTCAATCTGCCTCGCATGCACTATAACAATCTCTGGCTTGCTTCCAAATTAAATGCAGATTTGAGATTTGGTGTTCTGGGAATCGAAGAGGCCTCAATACTAAGTCCTGACGCTGAATGTTGTTTGATGTAGGCTTATAAAGTAATCATGATTCATTTTCTGACCAGATGAAAAAGTTTTTTTCACCTGAGAGCCAGACCTAGATTTATTTGGTAAATAAAACATGCCACCCATTGTCTGTTTTGTTCAGAGTTATATACAACCACAAATACTAACTTCACCTTCAAAGTTCTGGTGATTCTTTTTTGCTCTGTCTCTCTCCAGCCTGATTGCTATTGCTTCCTCCCCAGCTTCCAGTGCAAAGCTTATCAACCTCAAAACCCTGTTCCACATGATGAACTGCAGTTGTCATTCATTCACCTTACAGCTTGTAAATTTGATACTGCCCAAAGAAACCAAGAACTTGGGAGATTTTCTAAGCTTCCAGAATGTCTACCAGAAGCACAGGCAATTCATTCATTAATATTTGCACACCATCACCATGTTTATACATTAATAGTTGTACATTGCCACATCACACTGTTAAATAAGTGGTCTGATGCAGTTTACAAGGAGTAGGAGAGAAAGGCAAGCTTCAGTGTAAATGTCATCAGGAAGTCATCAGGGCCAATTGCTTCAAGAAGTTAGGAAAGCCAGTGTGGTTTCACAGCCCATATCAGAATTCCTATATTTTGGCATGTAAGCTACCTTTTGCCCACCTAGGAAAAGGTGCTTGTAGCTGGATGTTGTAGACACGAGTGTAGTGAGTGTGAGAATTGCTGGGAAACTACAGAGATACACAGACTGTCTCTATAGAAGGGCCCAGCAGGCAAAACTGTAGCCCAGCGCACAGGGATGTAGTGTTTGGCACAGCACTAAAGCCACAGAGGCACGAAGGGAAGCAGAAAGCTTGGGACAACGTGGTACTGCTTGGGGCATTTGTTGATGACCGTGGTGCACTGAAAGGACTGTGATAGAGCTGAAAAATGAGGGTGGTGGTTATCACAGACTGCCCGCTGTAGGGGATGGAGATGCTTATCTGTCAACGTGACTTGCTGTTTTGGGTGGCTTACTGCATGCCAGGGGCTCTGATGCTGCAGAGGACTTGCCTAGGCTCATCTAGCCCTCACACTATTGCATCTTGCAGCTCACGTGTGTGGATACTGCTAGAAGTAGCCTTGGCTGTATTCAGAGTGATTGCAGGGTTCTGGGAGGTGAGGGTGAAGGGTGCGGGAACCCTGTTGGTGTTCTTGGTCCTGCTGGTCAAGGAGAAAGGCACAGGGGGAAGGAACGCAATGACTGTGTGGCTGGTGTCACAGGAAGTGCTTTGAGTTCTCTAACGATAGGTCGCTGAGTAATGAGTAGTAAGTGTTACTGAGAGAAATAGGATCCATGTGGTCAAACAGGACAATAAACTTTTCTCCAATACGATACAGAGAGAGTTTCCTGTGGACAGCATAGGCAATTCTTCCTTCTTCTTTGAGTCCTGGTCCTACCCAGAAAAGTAGGACGACCCTCATGTCTTATTTCATGTTGTACACTGAATATCTGCTTTGTGCATTTTTAAAAATACCTTTAATATACAGGGGAAAGTAAGTCACAAGTATGGAATTTACATATTCAGTTGGGCATACGGTTGTATGTCCTTTCCTGCCTGTTTTGATTTTGAATTTCATCTGAAATAATAACATCCTGCAAATGCGAGCTGTATCTGCATTTTACATCTTCATGTGGAAGACGATCAGAAGCAGAACAGTTATTAATTCTAGACAGAATGTCTCTTTGTTCTGTGCTTATGCTGAAGTGATCTCCCCATGCTCTGCTCCAACCTGAGATTCATCGGGCAGTCACTTGCCAGGACTTAACTCCCCTTCCAGCCTCAGAGGCTTCCTTCCTGCCAAGCAAAGAGCTCCTTCTCTAGAGGAGACCTCAGCTGTTCTGTGTGACATGCAAGAAGCTCTCCTGAGGATTTTTGTCTTCTTTCTCTATGTTCTCACCTTTTCTATCTCAGTACCCATTAGCCTCTGTCCCCTGGCACCATGGTTTGTCTGGCTTAACTCAACCTTTGCAAAAATATTTCTTTTAGAATAGTCAGCACTTGGTTCATTAGGAGTCTCCTACCTGGATGGCCTTCACCTGAGGGTCTGTGTTCTTTCTCTCAACACTTGGTCCCTGCGTGTGCTTTTGGCTTGCTTCTTCCCCAAACTAACTGTTATGTGAGAACAGAGCATTGCTGTGAGCTCATGTACAGAGCCTGGTGAAGATGTGTGTGTCATGCCAAGGACGTTCCCTGTAAATGCGGAAAGGTTCCAGCTCCTGACCGCCTCTTCCTCACAGTGTGCAGCATTAGTCAGGCAGTGTGTCATCCCTGCTCACCTTGCAGTGCTGTGGCAGCAATGTGAGACCTCCTAACAAAGGATGATCTTCTGCTTTAAAACAAAATGAAAGCAACACTGCTTTCACTTACACTCCCATGCGCACATTCTCATAAGCAAAACATGTTCAGTCAGTCTTTCCAGGATTCCCTGAAATGATCCTGGGAAAGAAGGATGCTGCCTGTCACGTCCACCTCATGCCTTCTGGGCTTTTAGCAGGTTATCAGCAATGTGCTGTGTTCTTGTCTCAGACAGGAGCTGTCAGCAGCCTGTCTTGCTGTTATGTCGTGTCTCTATTACACATCACAATTTACTTGCTGTCCAGTGTCTCCCAGCATGGTGTCCTGAGAAGCTACATGTAGATAGGCAGGAGGCTTTTGATGACTTGCTAATCTCATTATCATCAACACCTGCTGTTCTGATATGCCTTATCTTGCCATTTCTTCTCTAGGTGTCTCTACACTAACTAGCCTATCACATCCTTGACAGTCTTGCTGGTAACGATAGAAATCTGTGTACTGTGGGTTCATGTCGGTTCTTTGCTCTTGTTCCATGAGTGTTGTGTTGCAGGTGGGATTGTTCTGAAGCTGAACACCACAGACTGTGGAACTACTCCTGGAGGGAGGGGGTCTCAGTCTTCAGGACAACCCTCTGGAAAAGCTAAAGCACTGTAAGTATGTGACCTGGGATGAGCTGCTCACCTGGAACCTGAGATGGTGGAGCTGGGGCACACTGAAAAAGTCCGTGTATGTTGACTTACATCATAGCATTCTTCCTTTGGAAGGCCCTTTTTATTATCTGATTTCAAGGCAGACTGCCCTCTGATAACAACCTCTGCCTTAAATGAAAACGTAGTGCTGCTGCAAGCATGTTTTTTGTCTGTCTTCTGTTATTTGGAGATTCTTAGAAGATCAACAAGTTAGCCAGGACATTAGTGAATTTCTTTGCATCCCTGAGCATTGCGCTACTGTTGTTTCCTTAATAATGCGTCTTCTTTGTGGAGTTCCTGTTGAAAATCACCAATGCTGCCTCCTCACAGAACTGAATTCCACCTTTGAGATCACCCCAGAAAAAGACTCAGCCTCTGAGTCAGCAGTATTGAATGCAAAGGAAATATATTTTCCTGCCACCATAAATGAAGTGAACATACTGTTCATTGTGACTGAAATGATCATTGTTATTCACAGGATTGCTGAAACTTGAGGAACTCGAGTGCATCGTAACCATCTGACAAGATCAGTCCCTTGCTCTTCTGTCAGACAGTGGAGGGCAGCATCAAGTAGGTTCATAGGTACTAAGTGCGTATCTTCAAAAGTGGTGATCATGTTGAGTGCAACTGCTGCACAGTGACAACATGTTAACAAAAGGATGCTGCGGGCAATTCTGGAATGGAAAAATGAGGCAAGCAGAATTTATTTTGGACGATGAGATAAAGAGGCTTTACCTCAGCCTGTAATGAGTCTCAAGGATGAAAAATTCTTCACAAAACTTGAATTTATTCAAGTATGTCAACCTTGAGCATCAGGCAAGGCACTGTAAATGAACACACTATTACCTCTCAGCAAGCAGCATCCTGAATGAGAAGTTTTCAATGCTGAGTTTCCTTTGAAAAAGGAACCCTGAAAAATGTCACAGAAATGATGCTTAGAAGAACCCCAGGCATCATACCACATTTTGATGAATTCCTGATTAAGCAGTCCAAAGAACAGTGTGGTTAATGACTTCTAGAAGCTTTGAGCAGGTTTTGAGACTGTACAGTATCCAACTGAAGAAGTAGAAATATGAAACTGCAGCAACTGCTGCTGTCTTTATAGGGTATTCTGGTGGTTTGCATCTGCCCTTTTTTCATTTGGAGTAAGAAAAACCAAGGGTTGTTCAGAGTACTCTGAGCAGAAGTACAAATCAAAGCATCGAGTACTCTTTGTACAAACCCACTGCAATTTCCTGTCCAAAAAAATAAGCAACAATTGTGACCGCAACTTTTATATGAGAGAGAGCTCTGGTTAAATTGACTTCAAGAATGTGAAGAAATTATTGATATTGATATTGCAGTTGGGTGCTTTTTCTCCACAACATGCAAAGATGATTCCTGGCTGTCTTGTGTTAGTAAAGCCGTTCTCAGACTTGTTTGCAGTTGGGGCTGAAATACCCAGAATTCAATGCCATCTGAATGAGATTGTGTGTGCTGATGAAGAAGCCTTTGCCTCTGTTTATGGAACCACAAAATTCCGTAACTTCATCTACTGCTGTGCTTTTGAGAATAATACAGCTGACAAACCAGTTCTAGAGAGTATAAAAACACATCTATGCCTCCAATTGCATGCGTACACGAACATGAATGCCCAGTGTGTATGATTATGTATTTGTTGGAAATTCAGAAAGTTGATTTGTGATGCCAGCTCCTTGTGCCAACAGTTTCCCATGCCAGATTGCAAGTCCTGTCTCCAGATGAAATAACGATATTTAAATCCCCTCCTGGCCTGTTTCTCCAGGTGGTCAGGTCATGAAATTGACTGTCAAAGATCCAGTATTAGTGCTTGTTCTCAAGGCAACACTGAAGAGGCGGCTGACAGTGGAATGGCTGTTAAGAGTTCAAAGCATTTTTAATCCATAAACATGAGCTGTTTGCTCGTAAAGAATCTCTTCTGGGAAAATCGTACCGCTATTCCTGAAGGAGACTGCTGAGTCACGTTAACTGTGTTATATGCGGTGCGGGCAGGAATTGTGTGCATGGAGATGTTAGTCATGCATTTTGGCTGGTGGCTTGGAAATGTGCTCCCTGCCAAGCCAGTGACACCGCTTCCTGAATGCCCTGGTATTCCATGAGTGATGCGCAAGGAGCCGTGGCCCAGAGTCTGTACTGATTCCTGTGGGCCTTTTCCAACAGAAACTTAGCTTCCTAATTATGGAAAACTTATATTCAGAATATCGCAGTGGGATTTTATCCTCCTCGGAAACACCTCCTGCCTCTGTGCTCCCCACTGAACATCGTATGTGGTTACTGCTCACCAGACGTTCTAATGGTAGAAGTGCCCTCCCGGCTGATGGATTCAAGGATCTGACCAAAACAGCCTCATTTGGTATGTGACTCTGTGCCGCGCTGTCCCTGCGCGAGTCATAATACTGGGCCAATGTGTGGACAGCTAAAGAGATCTTAAAAAGCTTTAATACCTGCCAGGTTCCTCATAATTCAGCGCTAAACATCTGCTCTGACAGTCAGAAGGAATTCTTCCGAGCTATGATGAGACATCATCTCACATCGCTCCTCTGTCAACTCAAACTTGATCTGTCTGGAAGTTTCTGATCCAAGCAGTCTTTTTCCTCCATCACATTTCATATGACAAAAAGCCTCTGTATGGTAGAAGCAGTGGGACTGAGCAATGTGTCTGCTGCATCAGTGGAAATCCAGTTATTTCTTTAACATTATTTTCTATAATATTCAATTCCAGAACTAGTAGTGCGATGCTACTAGTGCACTGACAGCTCCTTCAATGTTCATGGAATAGATGCTGCTTTTCTGGTGAGTGCTCCATAGCCTTAATGGCTGTACGGTTTTCTTGCTCTACTGATCTTTAAGATGTTGAGTGACGTTTTCTCTGCATTTCTGGTCCTCTCTCTTTTGTTTCTTCTGCTCCGGGTTTGCTTCCCCCTATGTTTCTAAACACTCTGTCACTGCTCAGCTTTTCCAGACTTGTTTTCTGTGTTGGAACTGACACCTGGACCTCACATTAATTGCTCCACTTCCCATTCATTGCAAGAGAAAAGAGAAGAAAAATATACAAACAGATACACTTCGTGAAATGTTGTACATCTTGTTTTGGAAAAGCATTAAAGTAATCTTAAATTGGTCGAGTAAATTTCATGCTTTCTCTTCCAGTTGCTTTCTGATGGCTTGAGTCATTTGCTCATGTCTGCTGCTTCAAGACTGGAATTAAAAGCCAGAAATGTTGGAGTGATCAATTAAAAAATGGTGAAAGGAATAAACCTTGAGCATGCTGTTGTGGCTGGCATAGCGACTCAGCTCTGAGCAGTCAGTCCATCTGTTGGTTAATGCAGTCTCATAATATCAGACCATCTGCCTGCTCCTCTTGTGCTGCAGTGTAGAAAAAGCGGAGTGAGAGAAACAGACCACAAAACTAAGTAAAACTTCCCTCCGAAACAAAGAAAGCTTCATAATCCTAAGAGCTGTTCGAAATACCTAAAACTATCTGCTCTTGTAAAACAAGAAGGCAGTCAAAAAAGCTCCCAGAGAGCAGACTGCAGTCTCAGAACATGAAAGACCATTTGACAAATATAATCGCCAGGAACTGTGTAGCTGATAGAAGAAATGCCAGCTGTTTTGTTTAGCTGTAGTTCTTCGTGGGTTTCTGTATTTTGAAAGGCGAGGTTGAGCTGTGAGCTAAACAAAGAGATTCTCTTTGGCGTGATGATGTGCTTTCTGTCTTTATGCAGTTTTGCTTTGTGCTTGGTTCTGAATTTAATCCTGTCCGTGACACTGAATAGGATGAGGAATATCTTGGTTCTGTATTCTCTCTTTGCAACCGTGTGTTCAGTCGAGTAACACAATGTGAAAGACCATGAAAAACTCTCTAAATCAGGACTGTCCCATAAGCATTAATGAGTATATTTTGGTTAAATGTTCGCTCTGTAGAGCTGCAGTTCAGGCCTGGTTGTGTACTTCCTCAGTAGTGAGCTGAGGGATGAATTACACTTGGACCTTGTGGCTCACATTCCCCACGGCAGAGAAGCAATATTCTCCAGACCTTCTGCATTATCAGCAAGAAAAGCAAGCTTTCTGCTTCCTAATGCAAATTTAGCTGGAGTTCTGCTCTTAAGCATGGTTTCTTCTTTGTATATTTACCTGGCTTTTAAAAATAACTTATGATTCATAACAGATGTGTAAAAAATAAACAAAAAAAAAACCCTAGGGATAAAAAGTAAGTAATGTATTTTTTTCTCCTATGTACTTAGCTCTCCTAATATAAGTGCACCAGGTACTTGTTGGCATGAGTATATATATATACACTCTGTTACAGTTATATTAAAAGTAATGTAAGCAAAATATGAAATATATCAGAAGACAATGGGAACTGCTTGGAAAAGTGTACAATTGCTTCAGGAGAACCAATCGCTTCACTGGCTGGAGGTCTCTAGGCAGTTGAAGCTCTGAGAAAATCTACCCTCCTTTTCTTCAGTTACATAGCACACAGCCAAAAAGTTGTGGTGTTTTTGTTTGTCATATCTTGGCTCTTTTGAATTTTGTTTATCTGTTCTCCAGCCTGAAATCTGCTTTGTGTTGTCCTTCCCATGCAGAAGAGCACTCTTTATCTTTGAGTATAACTGTCATTCTCCTCTCTGTCTCTTTAATTATATCCTTTTTGAGCTGGGGGTGGCAAGGGAGGGATGAGAAGTGCACACAGAGTGCTGTGGGTGGGTACATCATGAATGCATGTGGTGTCATGGAGATATTTTTTGTTTTGTTCTTTATTTCCTCCAATGATCCTAATATTTCTTTTCATCTTTTCTTAATCTCTGCAGAGCAGTGAATTGGTGTTTTCATAGAAGTGTCTGTCACCACCCCAAGAACTTTATCCTGAGAGGTTAAAGCTAATTCAGAACCCATTACTATATATGTAAAGGTAGGATTGCATTTATCAACACTGAATATTATCTGCTGATTTCTCTCTCAGTAATTGCAATCGCATTTTCCTGCAATTCCTTTTTTCTTCAGTGCCATGCACAGCCCATTATCAGCAATAAGCTGTTTGCTCATTTTCTCAAGCAGTTTTGACTGTGTGGGAGAGCACTGGCCCCTGTGCTGTTGCCTGTGGAGAGGTTTTAGCTGAACCACTGGTTTCTTTTCATCAGTTCTTGTTTTTGTCACATCCTCTCCTTCCCAAGGATTTTTTGACTAACTGCTTTTGCAAGGATGCTAATTGTGTGTTTATTAGTCACAGATGTGACTGGTAACACTTTGAACCAAGCTCTCCACTCAGGAAAAAGTGAAGTGTGACAAGTTACTTCTACTAATTTCTCCATGTTCATTAAGCTTCTTCAAATTTTAGTCTCTGCATCGTATCTAGAGCGATGTTTTTCTCAGCCTGTGCGCAGAGTTTTGAAGTTTTCTCCTGATGTTTTCTTTCTTGTCCTCATACCGTCCCTGTTACCAAGTTTGACCCCGCCGTTGATAGCCAACCCAATGGGTGATCACTGCTTTAGTTCTGTGCTTTTTGTCTGAGCATGGAATCATCTACAGAGATTGTGGTGTTAATGATGTTACCTTGTTGTTCTTGTTCAACTTGAGTACAAGACATCTGCTTTGACTTTCAGTGCAATCAGTGCTGTGACGTTATCGTCCTTCTAGTTATCTTCCTCTTGTCAAATTTCTGATACACCAGTTATGTCAGTACCCATTAAAATCAGGCATCTCGTTTTCCTTCTCATTAGCTGCTATTGTAGTGCTGGCTTAAAAGCATGTATAGATTTGGCTCAGCTTTCTCTTTTTTCTGTGCTTTGTCTAGGTGAGACTTTATTTACTTCTCTGTTGTTTGTCATCCTAGTTTTGCCAGCTACTTTTCAGACAGCACAGAATTTGTATTTTTCATCTCTACAGGATGCATCATCACGAGCTGTGTAGAGGACATACAGGAGTCATTTTCTCTCTCTGCCAGTACAGTCTATAATTTAAAAAGTCCCCTGTAACATTTTTGAGCATTAAATACTCACCAGCAATGAACATTTTCCTTCTGTAAGATTTTATGCGGCCTCAAATTTCATGGTGTCTAAAAGGTCTTGTTTATTTTATGCATGTGAATTTCCCCATGAATAAGTAAGAAGCAGTGCTGTACAGGCAGTTGCTGATGACCTGCTGTTTTGTTATTTTTTGTGGGTATTGTTCCATAGATTTGACAGCTGAAGCAAGTGAGGTCTTACAGAACACCGGAGTAGTTCAAATTGTACCATCCTTGTAGAGAGATTGTCCTGTGGATTCTATATGTGAATCTTGCCCTATGTTGGTGCAACGGTCTCTGTTTTGAGCCAGCAATGATCTTTAGCTTGCTCCTGAAGCAGCTTCCCACCAGGACTCCTCAGGTCAGAGCACCTCGTTCTCCTTCTGCCCTCACTGTCATTGTGGTTGACAGCTGACATTTATGTAATTTAGAGAAGGATGAGGGAGTTCAAATCTCCACGCAGTTCCATGCAGGTGGAGGAACAGGCCTGTATTTGTGTCTAATTGTGGTGTCATTCATCAGATCACTTGATGGGACTTATTGCCGCCTTTTGCTTTATGCTGTGGTGCCGCAGTTTCCAGGCCTAATGTTCGGCCTTGGTTTCTTCCACGTGAATGTATCCTCGGTGGCCCTGTGGAAGTCCTCCTGGGCACAGATCTGCAGGAATGGGAGAGAGGAGCTAGAAGGTGAGCCCAGAAGGGCTGATGAGAGATGGAGGGTTGTGGAGCGTGTCACAGCCCCAGTGTGCAGGGTGCGCGCTGCAGGAGGCACCTGATGGAAAGCTGTGCTGAACAAGCGAGGTCTTGAACATCCCATAGGCAGAGGAAAGGCTGGGAGGTGCATTAAAAGATGGACCAAGGAATTAAAAACTGGATGTGCTTTTCAGTGTAACAGATCAGTGCCTCTTACTAAACCAGCTACCCTTTTTTTTGATGACAAAATAGCAAGAACAAAATTTTGATTTGCTTCATTGAGAAAATCCCAGGAACAATTCAGGTCTTAAAGATCAGGTGGCAGTTTTCTTCCAGCTCCTTTTGGAAATACTTGCTATCCTATTACTCACTTCTGTAATGAAAATCAGAAAATAGAACACTTCATGGGACCCAACACCAGCTGCTCAGTGAGAGCCCTCTAAAAGTCCTGGCCAAAGTAACCTATTTAGTAACCTATTACCCTACCATCCTTTACCATTAGTGAATGAAAAATGTCATAATAAATGTGGACACAGAAAATGCTTTTTTCTCATTATTATCTACCATCACAAAGCTGATTTTGTTAAGCAGATTTAGCACTAACAACCAGCAACAGCTAATAAATTCAATGTTAGGCTTACAAGGTTCTGACAGATTGTTGGCAGCTGACTTAAGAGCAGGGAAGGGCTCTCTTAGTGTAGGTTGGAAGTGTTTATTTATACCACACTGTGGGTCTGTTTGCCCCAAATTTTGCTGCTCAGATCTGCCTCCTTTTCGTAGGTGGCGTTGGTGCAATATATACAAAAGCTGTAATAGCTGAACAGAAATACAATATCCAGATCAGCATAAGTGGACTAAAGATAGGGGGTTCAAAATCATAGATCCTTATGTTTTAACAGTAAAAATAAGAAATAAGTTTTCATTTATGAATGTAAGATCTGTGGTCAGGATGCACCTAGGCATCACCATGTATTTTTAAAATTATTTTACTGTAAATGTTTCAATGATCAACTTTTCTCTGTTAAAAAGGTTTTAAATATTCTGATGGGGTTTTACTCTGACTTGTTGCTAATTGGTGATGGACTGTAGAAAAGACTGGTTATACAACCAGACTAGGTCTTCTCTTAAGCTTCCTTCTAGCATGCCTTCAAAGTGAGAGATGATCTGCTTGGAAGTATTTTGACAGTCTCCAACAACCTGTATTTAGCTGAAAAGTTGATGAGATACAGGCCTGATTTGGAGCAGGGAAAACCAACTTGAAAGAAAACTCTGGAATGCTGAGTTGCATACCTAGAGACATTTTAGATAATAAAAAACCCTGAACAACCACTTTTTAGTGGTAACGATGCTAAGAATGTGTGTAGAAAATGAATAAGCAGAAGTCTCATTGTAAAGATGAGTTCTCAGTTACACAATGTTCTATGAAAACCAAAACATGTTAGTACAACTGAGCTCAGAAAAAGACCCTCAATTTTTATACATTTGCTGCGTGTTATCATATCTCATTTATTTGGAAGAGGAATCAAGTATCTGTCCCAGCACTGCGTGCCACTGAATAGTTGCAAGCTTCTGACCAGTGTCTATGCCCAGTCAACACCACAAGAATCTGGAGGTGTACGCAGGTTTCTCAGTGCTCTAGAAGTGGGGAAATATGTCTCCTGCCCCTTGCCAGCAGCTGAGCATGGTTATCTAGCTACATACCTTTTCTAAATAGGTTTTCAGTTCAGAATTTGGCTGACCCTCTGGAATCATCTGCTCTGAATACCTCCATTGCTCTGCTTGAGAAATAAGAGTTAAATTGCTGATTTCTCTGATTTTGTTCAGAATGGTATTACAGCACAAGGGATGCTTGTAAAGTCAATGCTGAGTGAGAGGATGAAGAAATTAAAGGAGTTGGAAGCTCCTTCTATTTACAAAAGAACAGAATAGGTCTATAAGTTAAATAATTCTGCAGCGAAAGTAAGTTGGGCATCACTGACACAGCTTTCTCTCCCCGTGTGATGAAAGTATTTCTGCACAGTACAAGGCTGATGGTGAAGAAATCAGATTGACTTTGTTTTGGTTGATCTACACGTGCAGAATTTTTTCTGTTTTTCTTTCTAAGTCAGGTAGTCAGTATTTTCTATCTCCAGCTGAGCATTCCCCTCGCTTTCTGTGAATATGTCATACAACTGCATGGGAAAGCTTCAGAAATAGAAATGATTTTCTTCACTAAAACTACACCAAAAGGGCTTGACAACTTCAAAAACGAAAAATAAAACAGTCTAGAAATATACACTGACACCCTGCAGCAACTCTAAAAGTGCTATGGAAAAAAAATGCTGACAGCATTTAGCACCACCAAAGAAACCATCCTTTAAGTACTAAGTGCTGTTTTGGAATGAGCGTGGGTGATGCATTATGAACCGTAATGAACTTGCACAGAAAATGGATAAAGCACAAAACCATCCTCTTGCCTTTGTAACAGACAGGCTGTGCTTGTCTTGAGTCCGTCTCCTGACAGTATCAGGCAATGTCTGCTTGGCATTGTGCTCTTTGCCTTTTCAGTTCCTCTTACATCTTTATCATTGTCCTTTGTATCTCCTTTCACATTTCTCTCCTTCAGGCTAAAGAGTCTTAGTCTTTCTTGTACATAACCTTCTAGAACTGAGTACTCTCGCTGCCATTCTATGAACTGGACTAAAAGGGAAAAAATGCCACTCTGTATTCTATATACGGGAGAAGCCCTTGGTCGTGTACAGTCATTCTGCAACAGGATGTTCTCTGCTCTCTTCTCAAACCCTTTCCTTGGGATTCCTAAAATACAGTTTCTTTTTTGACCTCTACTGAATATGGAGCTAGCGGTTTCCAATCTGTTGTGTCCCAAGGTCACATTTCTATATGTAAGGTTTAGCTCACAGCCCATCAGTGCTTGTAATCCCAGGATTGTTTTTCCCTTACGTGCATCATATGTTGAAGATTACTTACAATGACCTTCGCAGAGACTGTTAGCATTTTTCTCACTGAAATACCCCAGTACTTTATTAATGGTAATCATCCTTCTCTTTCAAGTTGTCTGGCTTCATGAAATTACTGCCTCTGTCAGACTTCATGAAGGTACCATTTGCTCAAAAGGCTTTGTTGTTGTCTCATGTGAACTAAAAATTGGTGTCACTTCTTTGTACAAACGTGAATTTTCACCTGGTTTTGTGGATTCCCCAGAAGTTCATTGCTAGCAAGGAGGGCAGCACAGAGCTCACGCGCCTGTTTGATTGTGGGCAGAGTGCTCTGTCATGAGCTGGAAGCACAACGTGCTCAGCAGCCCCTTTGTTAATTAACGGAGTTCTACTTTATTTTATATTTCTGATGATGAATACTACTAGGAAATTTGGATTAAATTGCTATGGAGAATGTGCGCCTCCAGTACAAGGATAAAGGAAAGCTTTGCAGCCTGCCCTTTCTTTGCACCTGATTTCTTTCCCCTCTTCTTTTCTTGATGTTAGGTCAAACAAGCGGCTGCACGATTCCCCCTCACAAAGAGACATTTGGGACCTGAAAATAAGTGTCACTGTGACTTTCTGACTATAAATGTCTCCATGGCCTGGGGAAACTATGCAGAGTGTCCTTCCTTAGTAGAGGAAGCAGGGAAATGTCTGTATTACAATATAAATCTTAATTTACTTGGGGAAAAAAACCCACCAAACAAACAGCTGAATGAAAAAAAATGCATCAGAGAAATGACAGGTCTGTAGGAACTAAGTAAACAGCTGTCTTAACCCCTCGGCTGAAAGTAATCGGGATGACATGTAAGTTCTTGTGTGCTTAGGAAGTAATGTTTCCCCTGGCACTGAAGTATGACAAGAAACAGTACTGGTGCAATTTGTAAAAAGGGAAGAAGCCTTAACTGTATTGTCTTACCTTTTTCAGAAGCCGGAGCAAGGTCAATAAAACTTCGACATTTTTCACCTTTAAAAGAAAAGGATTATTTTAGGAGACAGAAGGTGTTCGGTTTTGCTCTGCCTCCTCTTTCTGAGTGGTGTTCCTTCCTGCCATCGCTCCCACCTGAGACTCTATGGGACCACCATGTATTCTCAGCCACAGAGCAGACGTTTACTGGGCCTCCTTCCTGGGTAAACTAGTTATCCTCACAAGGCTGGAGTATGAAAAAGCCCATCTAGGTTCTGGTTCTGAAAAAAGGACATTCCTATGCCACTTATCAGGAGAAAACTTGATGGCAGAGAAGGAGCCACTTCATTCACAGCTCACAAACACTGGACTGTCATTTACAAGCATGGATGAGCAGTACTCCACAGAGTCTGCCTACAATAGGTATCTGTTATGTAAAAATAATCACTTTTATAATGCTTATCTAAAGCTGTCTATCAAAAAAACGCGTCAACAGCAGCTTTTGAGTCCCGGTCATAGTATTTTTAACTAAGACTCCAGCCAAACAACCAGAGTCCCATACAATTAGTCAAGGATAAAGAAAGTTATTCAAAATTTGAATTCATTTGGACAACTTTTCTGTGCTTCATTTTTTAGGATGCTAATAGATTTGATTCCAACAAACTTGAGGGACCAACTTGAGGGCCCTTGAGTGGACACTCACTTGGCTCGCTTGTATGGGGCCCGACATTCAAGCTGCAGTTGCACTTTGTCAGTGCCCCAAGCAACATATTCTTCTCTGAAGGGAGAATGTGAGTGAGCAGAGAATCGTTGACTTCATTTGATAAGCTGTACCATGAAAGCACGTTCTCAGGGAGCAGACTAAGCAGGAGAACAAAAGTCATGCTGATCCTTCTTATAGGCATTACTAGACTCACATTGTCAGCAGATGGATATTAAATACTTTGAGAATCAACTTGGAATTCCAGTTGGGCACTTGATATTACAGCAGAAAGGAAAGACAGTTATTTTCTACAAGAATCTGACATTGAGTACTATTCTCTGGAGAGATGGAGAACTCCATCTTTCTGGAAGGACTGAACAAAGGGATCTGTCCAGCTCTGGCTACTTGGGTGTAGACCTCTAAGCCAGTTTTCCAAATGGGGTGTATCAGGCCCTAATTTGGATATGAGATGAGGCTACGAAAGACAAAAGTTGAAGCACAAAGCAAGCTAAAAGAAATTGCATAGCATTTTCAGATCTTTTAAAACCCATTGTTAAAAAGCAGGCTCAAGTGTTGCTGTGACAGTTGCACAGCCCTGTGTCACTCCCTCTGCCTTGTTGGCTGCCTCATCCATTTACCATTGTAAATTAAAGCTTCTCTGTTTAGGACTCTACCTCAGTTTTTGCAGGAACTCTTGAGAAGCATTTGCTTTTGAGCAGCAAATGTACCTTAGAGACGGATGCTTTGACTTTTCTTTTTTACTTCCTCAGGCAGTTGTAGAAATCATAAAATAATTCCTTTGCTTAGGTGCATCTGTCCAATGAAGAGGTGTTTTTTTCAATGAGATACGTTACGAAGTGGCCAACAGCTTGCCTGCTCTGCCTTCAGTGATCAGAGCATGGCATGCCTGCCACAGGTAGTGGAGAAGAATACGTTTTGCACATTAAGACTTCCATTTACAGAAAGACAGCTAAAGTTTTTATTAGTTTTCTTCAATTTTAGCTGTGTAGTCAAAAGACTGATTTAGAAGATGTGAGCCGTTAAAAAAGAGTACATGGCAAAATGCAGTAGAGATGTTGAAGTCTGTGCATTTTTTTCTTAAAAGCAATTAATTACATGTACGAATCCCTGTTCATTGCAGGGGAGTTGGACTAGGTGGCCCTCAGATGTCCCTTCCAACTCTAAGCATTCTATGATTCTATGATCACTATAATGTTAATCCTTCTGACATCTTTGTTGGCTGGATTGAGATAAAAGAAAACATTCAAATGATATCTGTGTTGAAATAGCATTATAATAACAGATTGCTATTATTACTTTTCATTCACTTTGCTACTTATGCTAAAAAGTGCTGTGTAAATAATCTATGTATAAGTTGCTCTAGAAGTTTCACTTGATATTGAAATGAACATTTCTGTAACCCTGTGGCCAAGAGAAGGACTTGTGCTCTGTGAATCCAGGTGTTAAGAGGACAGTCTAGAAAAGAAAATGACTTATCAAAGCAACATTTCTGTTTCCAAAAGATGTCCATATCTGAGTAGAGGGAGTGTCAGGTGAACAAATGATTGTGTTATGAAACAGACTGAAAGATACTTGGTGGATCACAGAAGTCACAGCATCTCAGAAGCTCTGTGTTGGCGGGACCCTGCCGTTCTCTTTTCAGCCTTGTGCTTAGAGTAGGACTGTCGCTGCAGCCTGACTGGGTCACCTGTGACTTTGCCCTACCAAATCTTGAGATACTTGATGAATGGTGATGCACCTTCTGTAGTGCCTCCTGGGGCTGCATTACCCTTCTGGAGGAGAAGGGTTTCCTAATGTCCAACTGGAACTTTTCTAGTTGCTCTGTCATCTTTGTAGCCATTCTTCCTATATTTGTAGGGACATGAGCAAGGCCAGCTCCCTCAACTTATTTTCATGCATGGTGTTCTTAGGCACCTGACCAAGAAATTCAGACAAGTAGATGGACTATAAAAGATACTGTGCTGTAAGTAGGAATCATTCCCCGTCAGAGACTGCATTATAAGGCATGACGCCTGTCAGGAATGCACTGACATCAAGTTAATATAGGGAGAGTGACCTTTAGATTTGAATTTGATATAAGCAGATTAAGCTGGATTTTTCATTCTAGCCATATGGATCTGCATTTTTGTTTGTTTTCAGACATAATCTATTAATTTTATCTCAATATTATCTTAACCTGACTTCTCTGAGTCATGTCTCCCCCATGGCTGCAGTGAACCTGAGGCCATATTACTGGAAACCTTTAACAGTTACTGACTCTACTGCATGTTATCCCAAGAAAGCCAACAATGAATGGTATTTGCTACTAGAGAAATGACATCTGTCATTCTGAGAGCTGGAGATACACAGTTCAGATACATGGTAAAGTACTGACAAAGCCATTCTAGTCCATCTGTGTCCTGATGAAGCTAGTGGTGTTTGGCTCTAGATGCCTTGTCCACAGGACAAATGTAGGGAGGGTGATCACATGCTGCTTGGAGGAATGTGCATCCATACCTTCTCTTAAATCAGCTTGCCCAGTGTCATCTCTGCCAGGAAAACTCTCTGTGACTAAGGCCTCCAGTTTAAATAACACAGAGAGAAAACGCTGAAGTGACCAGAAAAAAGGCCTTCTGGAGCCATGACACAAAGACTGGTTGCAAACTGGGGACAGAGTAAAAGAAAAGCATGGAGGGTGAAGTGACTTCACTTTCACCTGCTGCTTTCCAGCAGTGGTCTTAGTGATTGTCTTAGTGCTAAAGGTTATGCTGGGAACTACATAAGTTCTTGATGAAGGACTCTTCCCTCTGTTGTTCCTGTCCCTGGACACAGGAGTTTCCTCCTCCATTTTCAGAGGTAACCACCGGTGGCATTTGTAGACTGCATTCATACTTGGGCACGAAGACATGCATTTCATTGAGAACGGAAGATGTCAGCAGTGTTTTCACTGCTCCTCTTAGGATTTATTCGAAGTTATTTTTGGATATCTTGTATAACCGATCTCTTAAGCCCTCTTAAGTTTAATTTTAGACTTTGCACAGTTTATCCTGCTGTGCCGCCCTTTTCCAGATGCATCGTCACCTAATAACTAGGTCCTGCAGAGTCTTTAGAGAATACAGAAAAGGCTGTCACTTAGTGTGGCAACAAGAACAGTGTCTAAGGTTCCTTCCCTCGATAGTCCTCACTCACTTGTCTCAGTGATTCTGACAGAGGAGAAAGCCAAGGAGCGATCTCCCCTGTACGTAACTTACTTGCACAGACAGAGGAGATGCAACCTGGCTTCAACTCTGCTGCACAGTGTGTGGAGCTCTCTGGAGCTCAGCAGCATCAGGATGTTGCTGAAGGTTGAGGAATGAGGACTGACTACCTAAACATCAACAGGAGGAAACCACGTGGTGCCAACTTCTTCTAGGGCTTCCCAAGGGTGAGGTAGAAATCTGTCATGCCATCTCTGCAAGCCCTGGCAAATGCATTCCATCCTAAGCATGCTGGTTGTGCACGGGCTCACTTGTGTCTCATTAGACTTCCTTAGAAGGTCATAGTGACCTATGCTGGTCTAGGTACCAGCAACTGGAAACACTGAAATTTGTGTTTTTCTCCAGTTAATTCATATTACTTAATCCTGCAGATGTGCATGTATTTGTAATTTAGAAGGGATCTTCAGACTGAACCAGCCAGAGAGTAGAAGACATATCTGGAAATACCCATGGTCTGAGCTGGTGGCTGGGTGAGTCAGGTCTTGGTATGGATAATAGACCTAGAGCCCATGATAGTATCTGAGACCATTGGTGAGATGTGCTTGTGCATCTACAGAGAGAAGATGTGGGCAGTTTGTTACTGGTGATCTTGAAACTCTCTCAGATGGAGAGGGAGAGGAGCTGCTGGAGGGCTGCCGGTGTTCCTGTGGGTGCTGCTACAGGCACAGCTCTCTGCATTGGTCTGTGTGGCCAGCAGGTAAGCGTCATGCAGGCATCTGTGTGAGCGTGAATGTGCACCTGCATCAGCTGAACTGGGAAGCAGCAAACGGGCCAGGGAGGAGGAATCCCCTGGATCTTAAACTCTCCTGGGCTCAGCTTCTATTCCCAGGAGCGCAAACAGCATTTTCTCAAACAGGCTCATCAAAACTTTTCCCATTTCATGGCTCTGCAGCTGCGCAAGCACCCGTAGCACAGAAGCCAAATGACTGCCAGCTCCTCAGTGGTTTCTACTGGAGAAAGCTTGGCTTCGGGCTTCGGTGTGTTCTGAGGAAGCGATGTGTGGTGAGAAGTGTTGGACTCAAGGAATGAGAGAGAGATGTGGCAGCACCAGATGACCTCTCTCTAACTCGCAGGGTGAGGCCCATGATCTTTCTACAGTTCTTTGCCTTTTCCTGCTCCTAATACAGTCAGAATTCCTGAGTTTCCAGCAAGTAATTGTCATCGCAATTTTCTCATGTCTGAAAAATCACTGCAGGAGAAAAGGGCAGTGGCTATTCCAAATCCCCAAATTCACCCCTGCCAGAAAATTAAGAAAAGCAAGGCCTCACAGAGCCATCAGAGCTGCACCGTATGTCAGCTTCATGGCAGTGAGCTGCTTTTCCCTTTATGCTGTGCACATCTTGTCCCTGGCACTGTGCAACAGCTCAGGTTGAGATCCTTCTATGGGGAAGTGGTAGACGCTAGAGAGCAAGTGCACAGCTATATAAAACAGCTGGAAATGCAGCTGTGCACATAGATTGCATCTAAACTATAGCACACAGATGTACTTTTTCTTCTACCAGTTCCCTTCAATGTCTGGTTTGTTCGTTCCTTTCCCACTCCACAGATGGAGAATTCAGATTTCTACCCTCATGTGGAACAGTTTCAATCACTGTCTTCAGGACAGCACAACAGTGGCTGAACTGGTCCAGAACGCACCTCAGAATATGAACTGGTGGTTTGGGCTCGAAATCAGGAAGAGGGCAGAAAACACACAAAAAAGCATAGGCTTTAAGACAATATGCTAAAGATATAACACAGCTGTTGCAATAGCAAGGACCAGAAATTGATATCCTGGATCATATTTATTGGTCTTGTGTTTCTGAGCTCTTTCTCTCTTTAGAGGCCAGTGCTAAATGCCTCATTAACAACTAGGGCAGTAAAATAAAAAATAACTCTGTAAAATCCTAACTGGTACATCTTCCAAATACACTGTTTCAAAATATTCTAGTTAAATAATTTGACTTTAAAAAGAAAGAAAGAAAGAAAGAAAAAGCTATTTGAGTTCACTTTCTCTGCATAAAATTTCATGAGTTCAGAAGTACAGTTCTGTTAAATGATTAAATTTCATTTAAACAGCATTCCCTTTTAGAAACACACTGGCTCCCAGCCTATGAAAGACAAGGTCCCTTTTTTCCTAATAGGCCCTAACAGGTCTTTGTCTCTCCAACTATATCTGGAGTCATGTGATTCTAATGAGATTCCACATCATCTACAGAGAGTAAAATCACTGTGTGTGCCTAAAAAATGATCGAGTCCTCCAGGGGTTCGAAGGAGAGGAGGGGGATTGCATCACCACTTTGGTGAATTAAAATACTACGTTAGGAAAAATACAGGTTAATGAGCTCACTCAAACTAAGTTTATCGGGTTAATTAACAAGTGAAACAGTCTACTTTTGATTAAACTTATCCCAGACAAAGCACTTAATTGATTTTTTTTTTTTTCCCCTTAGTGAAAATCAAGCCCTAATCCCCCAAACCAACTGTTGACAGTGTTGATTTTGCTGGAACAATATTTTCTTCTGGAAAACAAACCAGCTTTTACAGAGTTGCACTCAAATATGTATTGAACTATGCAAATAACTGTCTTCTGTCACTCCATCAGCTTTCATTTATAGCTGCTGCCTCTCAACATTCCTCTTGCTTCCAAGTAACATGAGAATTTGCTCCAGTTCTCATTTCTCTCTGTTTCTTTCAACAAACTCAAACTCTCAAGCCTTTCTACCTCTTACAGCAGAAGACCGCTTCTTTAAGGTTTCCCCTTTTTCATTTCAGTCATGCATTTTCCCTCAATTCACATATTTAAAAAAAAATAAAAATGCTAACAATCTTATCAGAGAGGCAACATGCACACTGCAGAGTTTCCCTTTCACTTCCTTGGAGCAGCAGATAGCTGTGCAGGGGCACTGGGTTCAGGCAGAGCAGGGAATGCGCAGCGTGCTGTGCTAAGTCAGCCTGTGTGCCATGGCAACTGTGTTCTCTGCACGGAAACCCTGAGCGATGGGGAAAATCTTGCACAGTAGCTGAAAGCAAACTTCTTCACAGTCATGTCTAATTGAACCGCATGGAAGTCACAAGACTCATCTGATTATCTTCGTAAGGCCCAGTGGGTTGACTGGCCCTTTGTGTACACACATGTAGATGTGTATAAAATTGAGGAGACAGAAAACAGAATTGAGAGAACAATGGTGCTGAGGGAGGCTTTCAATGACTGATGTCAAATTAGACCTGTCTTTATAATCTGGAAAACATGAAATCAGGCACAGTTTCAATTAAGCATTTCAAACCACGGAATGGAAAGATGGGAATTTGTGCCTGTCCATTACAGAGGTGACAACTTGACCCACTGTGCCTACTCCATGGTCAGCTTTGTGGTCAGAAACATTGCACTTTGCTTGGAGCCTCACTGGCTCTACAAAACTCATCTCCTTCCAGGTGCCATTCCAGACAGCTAATGGGAAAGCGGAGGTGTTTCCTACTCACTGGCTCCACAGGGAACTCTGGGCTGTTTTGTCCAGTTCCCATTTGCTGCTGTTTGTGACTAAGCGCTCTAAAAAGAAGAGTGATCTTGCTAATGTAAATATGCTAAAACATGCTAGTTATCAGGGTGTCCATTATCTGTGGGACTTATCAGGTTTCCGGGAAACTGTGAAAGACCAGAAATAATGCTTCTGACGGAATATGTACTGATATATATACCTCACTGTATATATATAAATGCATCATGTCTTCTACGGTTTCTCATGTGCCTGCATTAGCAGTTCCCTTCAGGCTGGTGATTAGTGAAGATCAAAGGAGTACCTTCCACTCTTTCCAATTAGTAGCTGTGGGTCAGCATGGATTCTCTTTTAACCATGCCAGCACTTCTCTCCAGATAACGCCCAACCAGAGTATTCATATTGGATCTGTGCCCTAGCTGCAGAAATACATAAGCAGAGCAAGAAGAGATGAAAGTCTCTGAGAGCAAAGAAGGAAACTCTGTTTCACGGTTAGGATTACTCCAGAAAATGAAAACATCAAAAGCTAATGTGTGCTAAAAATGGAGAAAAGGACAAATTCAGAGCGTTACTACAATGGCGTGGCATGTTGCTATGAACATGAGTCACTAAAAAGAACCAAAGAATATCCTGATTTGGAAGGGACCCACACTTGGTGGTTGCCCAGCCCTTACATTTGTCAAGATCTCTCTGCAAGGCCTCTCTGCCCTTGAGGGAGCCAACTGCTCCTCCTCAAACAGCATATGCTTGAGTCCTGCATCCAGACCCATCTCCAGATCAAGCTTTTCCTTGACAGATTAAGTACTTGATCCTGTAGAGAGGGGTGTGATTTAAAAGGCTTGAAGTACATCGCTCTTTTGGTTAGTTTGCTTTCTAAATATCAAATAAAAGCATAGGAACCAAAGAGAGGTTACACATCCCCTGATTTTGCTATCAGCAAAATGGACTTAGTGTCTTTTTCTAGTTCAGTCTACGGAAACAGAAGATGTTTCTGATTCAGGTGGCTCAATTTTAATTTTTCTTCTGTTTCTGATCTAGAGAAGCAGGTTGAGTCTTCAGGCTCCCTTCTTCTGATCTTCCAAGACAGGATCAAGGAACGTCTTGTGATGCTGCTCTAGCATGGATAAAGGACGAAAAGGATTCACTAACTACTTCTGATGAAGAGGAAACCAAATGTTTACCTCATGTGTCTTCCGAGGGAGAGCAAAGGCAGTATCTTCTCAGCCCTCAGCTTTCCACAGAAACTCTGGCTACTCACTGAAAGTGACTAATTTAAGATAATTTGGTGGAATCGTGATGGTGGTGCAATCGATGAAGAAATGTTTAAGGTTGGAGTACTGCGAAGTGAAGGACCTTTCAGAGTTTTTCAGACTGAAAACATGAAAAGCTTCATTTGTTAACTTAATCTGTATGGGTTCACCAAAGATCTCCCTCAGTTGCTGAATTTCCAGCAGAGGAAGAAGCATTTGCTGCTCACAGAAAGGTATGTCAGTTGCTCCACAAATTAACCAGCTCTCATAATGTTCTGGTGGGGGAGCGATGGAGGTTCCAGTAAGATAAGCCTTGGTTATAGAGGAGATAAGGATGACAGTAAATGTTCTGATCTTAATTTCTTTCTCTGGCTGTTTTCAGGAATTTTAGAATTAGTATTGCTGTGTAGTAGAAACATGGGCAAGCTAGTTTGGGGTTATATCTGAGTTCGAACCCATGCAACAGAAAGGCAAATAAATCAGGAGATGATGAGTCTATTTATTTCAATATAATTGCAACATCGTCTTGTTTTAGTTAGCCTACACTGTAGGATTAATCTGACTGATAGACATTTTTAATACCTATGTTTGTCTTTAGCAATTAAAAGTCTTACTTCCTGTATCCTGCTATCTTTCAGTCTCAAATTTATAGCAACTAACCCATCTCCTTTGCTGCTGCTTTTGCTCTTCCACCTTACATGGTGCCTGGTTTTACCACTGGCCCTCCCCAGCAGGAGCTTCCCTGGCACCCACAAGCACCACCAGAGCAGCAGGATCCTTGGGCTCTGTTGAGAGGTAAGTTGAGAGGTCATGGATAGATACTTCTTGAAAGACGTTTCAGTAATAAACCTCCTCCATTCTCTATTTGTTTATTTATCTGTTTAATGGTTCTGAAAATAAAACGTTTGAATAATGAGCCTTTTCAGGTTTCATGCCCTTTTAGTCATTCATTTATTTATTTAATGGTGAAATCTCAGATTGATTCTGTATTTTGTCTCTCAAAAGGAAGTAGAAGCAATGGTTCTAACACCAACCTAATGGTTTTCTGTAAGAATCAAGCTCTAGATTCTTAGCTGTAGCGATATATAAATAATCAGTAAGAACAACAAAATACTTTCAATTTCAAGTTTAAGGTTAAGAGGTAAAGTGATTACTGGAGGAGTGGGAGCCTTGGATTTTACCACATCAACCTGTATTTTTTCTTTACAGTTGACACTCTAACAGTATTTCTTCCCTGGCTTGCCCACGTATCTGCTCTGATCCTCTTATTTGTTGTGATTCAGGCTGCCTGCTTCAAAGCAAACTCCAGAAACTTCTCCCACCTTCCCTACCCCTCCTTTTTGGGTTGAGGCATCCTGAGTTTCTAAGCGGGCACGCCCAACTCAGAGTATGGAAACAGACAACCTTAACCTTCCAGCCACGGATGTTTTAACAAAGAGAAGGAGAAAGGCAGTAAAACAGAGTACACTGCAAAAGGATATCCAGTTTTTGAAATCAGGTGGAAAAAATGTATGTATTTTTGTAAACTTTATTCCTAAGCTTGTACCTAAAGAACTCTGCAACAAAGTCTCATTTAATATTTTTTTTTGGTCTGGTCAGATAACGCAGAATGAAATCAGTCTGAATGACAGGTATTTTCCTCTCCAAATCTAGTGAGTCTGATCATTGTGGAGTGAACCTGATTCCCAGCAAGCACGGTTTATGTCCTTCCCTCCCCCGTGCCCCATGAGGCAGCCAAGTGCAAGGTGGAACAGCTTAAAGTGAATTTTTGTTTGACTGTGACTATTCATACAGGCCACGTCATTCCATAGTAATAACATCTGCTCCTCATTATTTACTGCCGTCTGCAGTCTTTAAATCATTGGCAAGTTAGATCAGCGAAGATTTATATTACCATTTAGATTACCAACAAGAATACTGAATAACATTACAGCAAAGCATGATTAACAGTGGATCATGCTAGAAGTGACCCTACTCCCTGATAATTCCCTATTTTGAGATCTGTCAGGTAAGTCGATTTTTAATTTTACCTATTTTAGCTCTGCTAATTCCACATAAAGAAAAACTTTAAATTAGGAATTAGTCTGGTGTAATTTAAATGCAGGAGGATACTGTGATGATTGATATTCCATCCCGTATTTATTTCTGTAGTCCTGAATGCATCTGATCATATTTTGCAGTAACTGGCACTGAGGAAACAGTCTCACTTATCCATCCAGATGATCATTTGTATCTCTTTGAAAAATGGGACCTATGTGTTTATCTTCCCCTTCTTTGAAGTTTATTCCAGCTACAAGCAACGAAGAAAGCCCCTCAGACAGCTGGGTTAAGTGGCTGAGAATGGACTCATCCAAAGAGAAAGCGATGTAGTTAGTGTGGAAAGGAGTGGTGCCTTGCCTTGGCCCTTTGCTCTGTTACCAGTCTCAGCACGCAGGGATTTTACATTTGCAATTTATGATGGGTGTTCGCACAGCTAGTCTGTCTAGCAGGATCAGGAGGACCTCAAATCCAGAATTCCCAGTGCATCACAGACACAAAACATCCCCATTATTCTCTAAAAACCTGAAGGTCTGTAATAAAGCAATGACCACAGAAAACTACCGCTGTCATGTACCACAAGAAAAGAAGAAAAAGAACCATTGTGAGGAAGACTAACAGATATGAGCACTCCTATCACACTGGTTCAATTCCTATGGTCAGGGCTGTCCTACCCTACAAGCAAAACCTCAGGATTTGTTAAGAGGAATCACAGGTGCTTTCCTGAAATTGACCTTTCCCCTTGTTCTAAAAGAAGGCAAAAATCCATTACCATCCTTGTTATCTAACCTGGAGGAGGTTTCTCTTCTGATCGCAAATTAGATCATCAATTTAATGTTCGGTGCATGAACAGACATACCAATTAGATTCTGAGAAGCTGTAATAATGTGGAGAGCAGAAAAGCACCCTTGCACGGTCTCCATCTGTAGCCAATTTCTGATGCTTTAGAGAAGGCATAAAACCCTCCAGAAAATACGACGTGCATCAAGCCAGCAGCTATTTTTTCTTGGCTCCTATCAATGACCAGTGGAAACCCTGAAGCATGGATGCAGTGTAATTTAATACAATATAAACATGGCGTGACAAAAGGCAGTCAAACCAAGATGGCTTCTTTCAGACCCCTTCAAGATACCAACAAATCAGTTATGCAGGCTTCACTCCAAGCTTCCTCGTGCCAGAAACATTGCTCTTTTGTCACAGAGCTCTTTCTGTAAATGTAAGAAGTATCAGTATTTCAGTGATTTCCTTTGCTCACACTGCCCTCTGTGGCGGTGAATTCCAGATGACACGCTTTCTGAGAACCCCTCCTTGCATCTTCATTTTTTTCCTCAGTGATAAATAACTTAAATAATGTTCTTTTTTTGATATTTGAATATGTACGCATGCGTGTGTATAGACGTGTACATGATACCATCATAGCCCCTCTAGATATCTGATTTGTTCTATGAAAGAGGACCACTTTTTTCTTGTCTTGAAGGAGATTCTCTTCTCAAATACCTTAGAAATCCCACAGTGCATCTATTTTGCACTCCCTTTTTCTTACCCTAACTATTCATGATGGTGTTAACAAAAAAAATGCACAGCGGTGCTGACCCTTCCATAGAATAACAGTTTTCCTTTCTATTGCAGCACTCTGGCAGCTGGCAGTCACCTCACAGACAAATGCTGGCCCACAACTTGTTTCTTATCTTTTGCCTGCCACTGAGTACCAGTGACCTCAGGGAATTATGTAATTTATGCTTTTAAATTTATTTATTTCAATACTGTTCTTAGTTCTCTGTCGTACCAGCTCACATTTTTAGTTACGGAGATAAATCTTTACTCTGTAATACCAATATTTCCAGACTTTGTGACACAGCACACGTAAGGAATGCATTTAAAGTAAGATTGTTCTCTTCAAATTAAGATTCCTGTGTTAGAAATGGCAACTTCATGGACAGATTCCTTTTCCAACGAGGAGAACAGGTAACCACAGGGCTTTGTTCATCCCTCACCAGGAAGACTGGAACCTCCCCTAGAAGCATTCATTACTCTCTGGTGACTGTAATGATGTTGATCAGTTGAGGCACATATATCTGCTTTGTTCATGTCCACTGCTTTGCTGCTGGTTTTGCGTTGGTTTTGGATTTTTTTTTTGTTTGTTTTTAAATTTTAATTTTCTTTAAAGAAACTGGATAATGTTAATTGTGTCTCTGGTTCTCTTTGTGGATTGTTAATCTCAGCAATAATCAAATCAGTCTCAAGACCAAACTCGAGGGCTGCTAGATATATCTGATCTCCACTGTGATCTTTATTCTTTTTTATATTAATTGCGTCAGCCTCATTGTAAAACTGGCCTTTAATCAGCTTACAGCCTCTCTATTTATCCCTATAATAATAAATAACGTAATGTAAAATCTACACCACAGTTTGCAGCAAAATTTCTACCAACTTCACTATCTTTGTATCACCATAAATAATTGATATTATGTGGACAGTTGGACTGGATGATCTCGTAGATCTTTTCCAACCTTGGTGATTCTATGACATTGAGGGAAGATGTGTATGCAGTACAGAGTGATTCTGCTCCTGTGTACTCCCCTTGTGATATCAGTGCTGCATCATTAGTCTGGGGACTTCCAGGTCAGAGGGTGCTCTCAAATCACTGTGTCAGTGATGGATATTTCCTTCCTGGATATACGCAGTCCTCAGTTTTCACCTTCACAGCATTCTATGGCAGGGAACTCTTTGGGAAGAAATATTTCTATTTATCTGTTATGCCTCTTGTTCTTAAATTGTAGAAGAAGTCAATGATACTTCTTGTTTGAACCCTGTCATTCCCCATCAGTGTCATAGTTCTCTGCGCTTTGTGCCTTTTTTCCAGTTTGAAGAGGCTCTGGCTCTTTTCCACTGTGGAAATATGTGGATACCTAGCAACCTGCTGTTACCATTCCCTCTGCTGTCTGCAGTTCTGTAAAGAATTTTCAGTGGGACATTCCATCAGATGCTTTGTGAAAATCCACAGAGACTGGGTCTAATGCGTTAACTCTTGTCTAAGAAGCTAATCTTCTTGTAGAGAGCTCTACCTTTGATAAAACTCTACCTTTGATAGAATCCATTTGTTGTCCTATACTGACTGCTTTCCCTAAAACCTGTCGTAATGATGCTGAGTCAAGTGGTCTCTATAATGTTTACCCATTTTCCTCTTTGAATACAGAAATGTGCAGATTCATGAAAGATTCTTGCTACCCAAACTGCATTTTCACGTGCCAATTATTTCACCATTTTCAGATGGAAAGTATCCAGGCCCCCTGAGTTCAGTTCCTCTATCACTGGAAATTATCTCTTTAATACAAAGCTAAACCTCCTCAATTTCTTCTGCCCACTCTATCCTTCCTAAGCAAATTGTAACTAGCAATTTTTACATTCCAGTTGTGAAGAAACCCACCAGGTTTCAGTTACGCCAATTATATTACATTTTTCATAATGCAATAAGATTTCCCAATTCCTCTTGCTTTTTAATTATATATTCACAGGTGCTTCTGCCCTGTCCCTCTCCCTGGACAGCTGCCTATGGTGAGTCACATATGCTTATTATCACGTTGCTGGGGAGAGAATGGTGAAGCATTGCTGCTTCCGTACTTCATACTGCAAAAATGTATGGCGAGCTCTTGTCTTCATATGTTACAGGTTTACTCACTACTGCAGGATGCATCTCTCTAGTCCTCTGGCTCCTTCTGCAAATGTGCTTTTACTGTCTATATTTGTGGTCTGCTTTGATGCATCTTTGCATATCAAGTAAGTTCTACTCTCCTGTGCACCAGCCCTGGAGGTGTTCACGGCCAGGTTGGATGAGGCCTTGGGCAGCCTGATCTGAAGTCTTACAGAGTTGCTGGCAACCCTACCCTTGGGTGGGGGGGTTAGAGCTAGGTGATCTTTGAGGTCCTTTCCAACCCAAGCCATTCTATGATTTGCTCCTTGAAGAGAGTACTAATGTGTATGTGGTGGCAAAGAGAATACAGAGACACCTTGCTTTCAAAATAGAATTCCAATAATGCAAAACAAGCTTATATATACACTTTCCTTATTTCTCTGGCTTTTATGGAGTGTGGTGAGCAACACAAAAAAGCTTGTTTTTTATTGGAAGGGGCAGTACTCTTAAAGCACATCTATACAAGTGTTCTTATGCTGCCTTTCTGAAATATGGATGTGATTACTGAGACTGCCTGCTCATTAGCCACTTATACAAATCTGAGTTATGGTTTATTTCTATTAAAAATCAAATAAATGCTTTAATGAGCAAAGATGGCTAAGGTGTTATTGCTTCCCAGTTCTCAAAAGGATAAGGTAGGCTGCCTTACCTACATCGTATGTTGATTTTTTTTAATGTTATGTTCTTGAGTCAGAAAATCCACCAATTAGTTTACCACTGGATACTTTCTATCCCTGCTTCTATTAGCACATCACTAGTTTAGTATCTTGTGACATATCCAGTAGTGGCCCAAGCACAGGCCTAGACAGCAGGTGTGAAATGAGGTATGCACTCAAGGCCATAATCAAAAAGAAATAAAGTGATAGGCAGCTCAGCTCTAAGTCATCTGGACATAGCCAAGGAATTCACAGCTTGGAAAGAGACACCAAACACTCTATGCTGTGTCTAAGTGCAGAACAGGACTTGTGACCAGCTTGAGCTACACAGCCCATAAGGTAAGTTTTATATTCATGTTCTTTGGGAAATTAGATGTATTGCTTTTATGGATGGTACTGTCATGTGTTTGGGATCCGAAGCATTGAACCCGGTCTGGAAGGGAGAGCCTCTATCCTCCTTCAAGCAGACTGGAATTCAGCATACTTTTGAGTCAGAAGCTGTGCTAAATGGTTACAGGATTCAACTACAGAAGGAATATGTATGCTCAAGTGCCTCTTTTCCCAGAGGGAATTCAAGATTTTATTTCTCAGGTGCGAAATGTTTTTCAGATTCTTTAGCAGTCCTAGGCATGTGGATAAACTTTACAGTCACAAAATATTTCAGAAGTAATCACAGCGTTTAACATCTGTTAGAGATGTTAGCAAAACCTAGAAAGGAGATCCCACTTTGCTGGTCTCCGTACAGTGTATGGCATGTTTTTGCACCTCTACATCTGGAATTTAAGCAGATGTTTCAGATAAGCACTGGGAAGACACTCGAAACATTTTTGTTTTGACAGCATCACAACAACATAGACAATTACTGGCGTTGCAGGTGGGATTCATTCAGATGTCTGCAGTGAGTGTACAGGGAAAGGTCAGGAACTGCAGGAATGGTGCTCCCTGTATTCTGGGGCCATATGTACTGCTGACTGGTGTAAACCTGTGGAGTGGCTGCTGAAAGGCTTCTGCCTAGCCAAAGGCTGTTGATGACATCGGGTCTGGGCTAAAAGAAGACTGTTTAGCAAGCAGCATGTTTATGAGAATGTCCTGTGTGGGCTGTTCAGAACAGTGCTTTGTGTATAGGGTATGTGGTATTGACACCTAGGGTGAGGGGTCTCCAAGACCCTGGAAAACATTGTTAGCAGCATGGTAAATTTATGAGACCTGCCAGGAACAGCACTTTGGCTAAATGCAGTGTGCTGGTGATTATGCGTTCAGTATGAGGATCGTGTGAGAATCTTGGACATCTTTCTATTCAGAAAGACCTAGACAGGTTGGAGAGTTGGGTGGAGATGAACCTTCTGATGTTCAGCATGGTTAAGTACAGAGTTCTACACCTGGGGAGGAATAACCACATGCATTAGTATAGGTTAGGGGCTGCCCTGCTGGAGAGGAGTTCTGCAGAGAAGGACTTGGGTTTACTGGTGGACAACAGGTTGACCATGAGTCAACAGTGTGCTCTTGTGCCCATGAAGGCCAATGATATCCTGGGGTGCATTACAAAGAGCATGGCCAGCAGGTCGAGGGAAGTGATCCTCCCCTCTACTCTGCCGTGGTGAGGAGCACTGTGTCCAGTTCTGGGCTCTTCAGTTCAAGAAAGACAGGGAATTTCCAGAGAGTCCAGCAGAGGACTTCAGTGATGATTAGGGGCTGATAAATTTCCTATACAGTCATTTTCAGTATACTATTAGTAAAGCTTTAAGGAAAGTGTTATCGAAAGTATGTGGTGCATTCTAGGTACCGATTTTGACAGATTTAATACTCTGCTTTCTGTGTGCTAAGTGGTATATTCTTGGCATTCTCCTGGCATCCTAGGGTGTTTATTAATGACATAATGACCATATGGCTTGCAATACTTACAGAACTGTGGTCAGTAAATGTACTGTGAGCAGTGCAATAAGCCTATGGCATTGCTTACTTGCAGATTTACCAAGCAGAGGAGCTGTATGTATAAGCAATGACCACAGTGCTGTTGGGCTGGGGCTGGCTGATGGCCTTCCTGCTGTGGAGCTTAGATGAAATGATTGCTGATCAGGCTATAAAAGGCCAAGACAATGTACTGACAGTCTGGTATCACAAACCACTAAGTCTGGGTGAAGACCTTTCATCTGTTGACATTTTCATGGGCCAAATTTAGATCCGTGTCCATTACACCGTTCCTGTCCTTACCAGAAAATCAGTTGTAAAACCCAAACAAAGCAGTTGTCTGTCTAAGCCAATATAAGCTTATATCTGGTTGGATTCTAAAGGTTGGCTGCTCCTTATCTGCTAATTGAAAAGTTCTTTTCACCAAGTCAGTGTTTTAAGTAAGATAAAACGCACATGAAGCTGCTATGGTGGGGTACTGGAGAGGAGAGACAACCCTCTCTCCTGCTTTCACCATAACTTTCCAAAGCTGGCTTTCAGCCACCTCCTAAAATCACTCACTACAGCATGGCTTTGTTTACTCAGCACAGAACTGATCACCGTATTTCTCTTTGCCCACAGATAATTCAGGTTTTGGATTAGAGTCACACAGTTACAAGTTACGCTAAACATAAAGCTTGGCTTGGAAAGCTTACAGTAATTGCCAGGAATTCAGGCATATTTGTTTGTGCCAATCCCAAGTAAGATGCTCACAATGTCGGAGGGTCTTAAACTACACACTTAGTCTGCTGTGGCCTGAGTTTATTTCCAAATCAATAAGAAAAGTGCTCCTTTTTCTACATTTTTTTCCCCCTAATGTCAAGAGTGTCACTTGGGTGCACTTCTTTTAGCATGGGGCCACTTGTTGACACTCTCAAGGCTAGAGTTCGTGAGCTTCTTCTTTCTTACATTGAACTGAGTTGTAATGACCAACTTGAAGCACTATCCCCAAAATTACCAGCGAGTATGCACACCACCTTGGGATGAAATGGACGAGGTACTGCTCACTAAGTTTGGCCCACTTTATAGTATGTGCTCACAGAGTAGTTCAGCAGATGCTGTGAACTTCCCCCTGCCAGGGAGGTTATGTCCTAGGAGACACAACACATGGGAGGATTAGCTGTCCTCCTCTCCCGACAGCGGTGAGCCAGCCCCTGATTCACTCCTTGGGCAATGGCAGGACAGCTCTTTCAAATCCAAGTTTGGATGTGAGCTCTGTCAGCTCTGAAAGCAAGACTGCCTTCCACCCATCTTCCAGTGTTTTATTTGTTGGTAAAGTGCAGGGTACAGAAAGGGAAACAAATTCACTGATAAAGTGAAGCGGTCTTCTCTAGTGGTTCTCAGTAAGTAAATGGCTGAACAGGGAACAGAAATGAGCCTTCTTGTGCCCAGGTCTGCCCTTTAACTACCTTTTCTCTACTCCAATATATACCACGTATAATCTGGCCACCAGAAAGGATTTGAGTGCTCGTTTACTTAGAAAAGAGGAAGTCTAGGCTACAGCCTGATAAAAACCGGGAGCTTTGTGCTTTTCCTGCCATTCAGCCCACTGCCCTTTGGGTTATGTAGGGGACAGTCGCAATCCGATAGGGTAAATGTCAGAATCTCCATAACAACTAACGGCCGCTGCCTTTTGTGCGCTGCATGGAGCAGCTCTGGGAAGCTCTGAGCAGTCAGTGCCCAGCTGCAGTGCCCGCTGAGGGTAGCACACACCGCTCAGCCGGGCTTCGGCTGCCTTCAGAGCACGGACCCTGCATCAGCCAGCAGGTAAACAAGCAAATTTCTGCTCTCGTTGGGAACAGGTTGTGTTTCAACGAACAACTGTTACAATTCTGCCTCTCTCTGCAGGGCAGATCTGCGTTAGCGACAGCACAGAACAGCTTGTCTGTGTGTTCGTTACACTGAACCAAACACAAAACAACACAAGCTGGAAGGAAGTTGTTTTACACTTACCAGCAGCATTGATATTTTCCTCACAGGAGTACCAGATCCCAGTGTGGAAATACCTGAAAAGGAAGCGGTCATCTCCCGTCTCCCAGCTGTAATGAACCACATTCTGGTTTGTCTCATTGGCAGTCTCATTCCCACTGTAGTTGAGGCAGTTTGTCTTCTTCTCTTTCCCACAGCTCGGCTTGGGGACCCTCTGCGTGCCCTCACACCAGTGGGTCGTGATAAAAGCTGTTGTAGAGAAGAGGAGAGCCATCAGATTCAGACTCACTGCTAGCAGGGCTCTGCATCTTCGATTTGTCTTCATGGTAAATCCGCCCTCCCTCCCCCTCCTGCCGAGAGAAGAAGTCAAAGGTTTTTGTTTTATTTGGGGGGCGGGGGTGGTGTTTCAAAGCCTCTCACGATTCAGAATCCAGTTTTCCAGGCACCAAAACTCTCAGCTTCTTCCAGTCTGCTGTTGTAGCAGTGAAGGAAACGCTGCAGCCAGACTCCCATTCTTCTCTTCACTTGAAATCCTGCCTTTGTATGTTAAAGGAGCAGCTGCAGGCGCGGGAGTGCGGCCGTCCTCTTGCAGGCGGTGGAAGGATCAGAGAGGGTCTGTCTCACCAAGAGCACCAAGAGCAAGTCAACATCTGCTCGGGTACCACACATGATCCCCAGGGGCTCTGCAGCTTCCTCTGCTGGGAGACACCTGCAGGCTGCAGGACTCGCTGTTCTCTCCCAGCACGGAGAGACAGGGCAGGCTCGGCAGGAGCCGGGCGACAGGGACAGCTGCTGTGCCACCGCGCTCCTGAACAGCCCTCGGAGGCGACTGCATCATGCTGACGGCTGAGCCGGACTGGGGCAGAGTCACACCTTCCTCCCCAAAGGGATCGCTCAGCGTGGCTGCGAAACGCCTTGGTCATGTACCAGCGGGCAGGGATGTGACCGGGAGAAGGAGGGATGGAGTAATGCTTCAGCTTTTCTATTCTGGGCTCACGAGGAACAAACTGAAGGGCTGATTTTGCTACCGGTACAGCAGTGTAATGCTCTGTCTGCAAGGGTTTGCACTGGAGGTCAGCAAAGCCCCAGAGGAATTCAAATTTGAAAGTCTTGTATTAAGTAGAACTGATGTCTGTCACAGTACCAGTGTGAAGTGGGTCTGTAGGACATTGCTGGTTTGTGTGCTGTGAGGGGATGGTGCTGGCGGCACGGTCTGTACGCAAAGCTGCTGTATGCGCAGGGTACGGACCGTGTACCCAAGCACTGAGGTTGGTGACATCTGTCGTGCAGTGGTTGTGTACTTCACAGATGAGCACAATTTTCTGTGGCGAAGAAGTTACTTGTTGGGCTTTGGACTGAGCAGCCGTTCATTCCTGCTGCCCTGCAAGGACCCTGGGGCCACCCGCAGCCTCTCAGAGCAGTCTGAGCCCTGGAAACACCCACACAGCAGGGCCACAGTAACAGAGGGGCCACGTTCCCTCACACCCTGTGCTCTGTTAAATCAGCACACTGACCAACATGAAAGCTCTTTCCGCGCCTCACTGCCCACAGCTGTGGAATATGGCGGTGAGAAAGGAAGAGCTGGTGGAGCTTCACCTTAGCAAGCACCACAGCAGAATAGAAGGCCCCACCCTGCCTCCCTCACAGGCGGCTGTGGGACTCTGTTATGCTCCTTGACAAAGTCTGGTCTGCATGCCTGGTTCCAGTTATCTATGAGATTTTCCACTCTTTATACCGAATCATTTGGCTTCGGTGTTGTTGTTTTAAAAATAATTTAGGAAGTCCTTAAAAGATGCTGCTCTGGGAGAACAGTTGTGATGTCAAATTTGCAAAGGTAATGCTTGGTAGAGCAGATAATTCCCTACCTTAGCGGAGCCCACTTTGCCCTCTCTTGCCATCTTGTCATCTACAACTGCCTCCTCAGCACCAGACTTTTTTTTTTTTTTCAGTGGCCTGTGCTGAAGGAGTGCTTCTGTGCAGCAGTAATTTTGGGGCCCCTCACTGCAAGAAAGACAGCGAGGCCCTGGAGTGTGTCCAGAGATGGGCAATGGAGCTGTGAGGGGCCTGGAGCATAAGTCTTACGGGGAGAGGCTGAGGGAATGGGATTGTTCAGTCTTCAGGGGGCTCAGGGGAGATCTTATTGCTCCCTACAACTCCTGAATGGAGGCTGTGGGGAGGCGGGTGCTGGCTTGTGCTCCTGTGTAACTGTGGTAGGATGAGAGTTTTGCTGGGGGAGGTTCAGGATGGATATTTGGAAAATTTCTTCTCAGGAAAAATGGTAATGCACTGGAACAGGCTGCCCAGGGAGGTGGGGGAGTCACCATCCCTGGAGGTGTTCAAGAAGAGGGTAAATGTGGCACTGAGGGACGTGGTGGGTGGGGTTGGTCTTAGTGGTCTTTTCCAACCTTAGCAATTCTGTGATTGTATAATAATTGCACTGTGCCCCTCCAGCCCTTTTGAGTCATCACAAAGCCAAATAATCAACATTATTTGTTTGGTTTTAATTGCATGTAAGAAATACAGATGATGGTTATTTAGATGACCAGAGGATTATTACTTCAATTGTTTTTATACTGCAGGGCATTTCATTTAGCAATGGATTTAGATGTTCCTGTGTTCTAAGGCATACCAGCTGCTTGAAGAAATAGAGTGTACTTTAAACTTTGACAGCACGCCTTCATAGGATAGCTAGTGCTCTGCAGGATTATCTTTCAAGTGGCTGTCAGCACCTGACTCATCACACTTTTCCAAGCGTGAACACAGGTCTTTACAGACCTTTTCTCACCAAACTCCTCTGTCTGCTGCTTTATCACTTGTGTTTTCTGATCCCAGCATCAACTTTTGGACAGTGTTTCTTCTCCCAGGGAGCTGGGCATCCAAGAGTTTGGTTTATTGTGGTAACTTGGTTCTAAATACTTTCAAGATTTTGTTTTTACTCCTTCTCCTAACAGATATTTCTGTTTCTGTTCTTATCTTCTTTATTCTCCTTTTTGGGCAGACAGGTCTGTTGGGAACAAACATAGGGGCAGTATGAAAAAAAAAAAAAAGGAAAGCAAAATAAAGAAGAGGTTTGGTTTCTTTTGTGATTTTTGCTACGGAGCTTTTAAAGCATTGAGCATTTAAAGATATTCAGCACAAAGTGAAGCATGCTCAAAGTCAGGAAATCTAACATGTTTTTTCTTTTTCCTAACAGAAGTCAGAGGTCAGTTCCCTGCTAATTGTTAGACTCCACTGGCTATGTATGTTAGGATCACATAAAAAAAGGGGAAAACTCATGCTGTAAAGCTCAAATGATTCCTCTTTATATAATCTCTGTTTATCAGATCTGGTGTGTATAAAAATGGAAAGGTCATACATATGTTACAGAAAGCGGTTCAGATGCCTGGATTAAACTGTATTTATGTGGTATTATCTTGCATGGTAAAGCAGAAGGGTTTGAATGCTATGGAGAGGTAGTTTTCATATTGTGGCTACAAGAACTTCAAAAATCCTTTTTGCAGCAGTAGCTCTTATCAGATGCTGTGAAGAAAACTACCTTTGTGAGTTATAGATATCCTCCTTTTGCTTTACTGTTTCTTACAGAATCAGTGCAAATTGTTATTGCTTAGTATTTTCTTGAGCACAAAAATAATTTCCCAGAGAATTTAAATGAATTATAGTGTTTGCAAAGGAAATCTTTCAGTGAGGGTATGTTTTTTACTAGCTGAAAACAAAAGAGACATTCAATAAAATGAGAGGAATTTTGGGTCCCCTAATGAAGGTTGGGGGGGGGGGGGTTAGTTGTTTATTTGATACCAGCATTGTCAGCTGCATGGGATTATATGCTGTTTTTAAATCAACAGTTTAAAAAAAACTGTAGATTTTCATCCAATTCTCATTTCTTACAGGTCTGTCCTCCTGAGCTTTCTCATGTGTTTGTAAATGTCTTCTTTAGCAATCACTGGACTGGGCTTTCCAGCTCTTCTTCCACCTTGGGGTGGACCCCTCCTAGTAGCTGATCTTCTCCTTTCCTGTGAGTCAAATTCTCCTTTTCTAGACAGGATTTTCTTCCTTTAGCCTAGATATCAGAATAACTCATCTTTTTCTTGCTCTTTTAATACGGCAAAAAGTGCTGGACTTCAGTTTAACTTGTGGCTTTTCACTAAGGACGTGCCTCTCGTGCACTTCAGTGAGTCAAGCCCAACAAGGCTGCTCAGGAACTTTTTCCTGATTTGACCAGGTAAAAAATCATTTCTGACAGCACTGTAGCAAAGACCTTCAGTAGTCTTGACAGAAAGGTCTCACAGAAAACCAAACAGCATAATCAACAGGTTGTTTTTTTTTTTTTTTAATTGCTTTCCAACTACAATTACCTTGATCCAGTGTCACTGGTCAGTAGATAAGACATACCTAAGCACCAGTTTCAGAGTAGCCGGTTTGGGTATTTTGACCAGTTTTGACTGCAGCTCATCCTTCCTCGGTTACCAGGCACCGCTTGGAGACTAGATCTAAAGGCAGTCTTTCTCCTGAAAAAATGGAGTCCCCTGTGAGAAGAGGACCATTGCCGTATCGGATGTCTCAGCACCATTTTCCCCAGAGATTTCCTTGAGGTCAGAGAGTAGATGATACTTCCTATCCTCTTTCATTGGAGGATGATGTGTTCGCGTGGTAGCACATCCAGTTTGCTGTTTCGTAACGTGCCTCTGCATGCAGTTCGGGTTTTGAAGAGGTAGACTGTGCACAAAGACATCAGCACACAATGACACAGCAATGCAAATCACGCGGCATTGGGTTGAACGGGACAGGTTTATCAGCGTCTGTCCCAAAGCCAGGGCATCCAGACACCACGTAGGAGCATGCTGGAAAATAGGAGGGCTGCAGCTTCTGTATTCCCCAGAGCATGCAGCTTTCACATTACTGAACAATTTGGCAGAAAACAGGCTGGGCAGCCTCAGGTTGTGGTTTTGCAGGTGGTACAAGAGGAGCTACAACAGAGCAGTGTCAATGCAGCTGTAGTGATGATCTGTTCCAAGTGCTTTTGTTATGGCACTGAGTAGAGCTGAAAGTTGATGCCAGCAGTTGCCTCATAAAAAGGGACTGGACATGGCTGGGTTTGGGTTGGAGCTGTGACCAGGTTGAAATCCTCCAAAACAGTCCAGTGCAAAGATGCACTCCTGCTCTATATCACACGGAGTAATTTTGTATCCCTTCATTTCTTGTGTTGTACCTTTTGTGAAATTACAGTTATTTTGATCTCATACTTAGTAGGTAAAAAGGAAGCCTTTCTTCATTCTGAGAAGAAATATTTCTAACATAAAGCATGCTTGCTTCCCAGATACATCTTTCATTCTTCAATTTGCTGCAAGGGACTTTGGTATCCATTTCTGACCCTGAATTATAAATTCTTCTGTCTTTGAATTAGAAGTATTGTTTCCTCACAATCAAGATGCTGACAGGTTGGGGTAAGATGAATGTTTAACTAATATTTGTGACTTTTCCAATGCTAACTTTGCTCAGACATTTCAATTATTACAAGAAGTTACAGGTTCACTTAAGCAGAACTCCTGAAGCAGAATTCATGTTCTTCACTGCTAAAATTAAAGAAGCATTCTTGCACATCCAAGCCTTATTGGCAAGTTTTAAGCCTTCCAATATTCATAGACTCCTTGGCCTCACAAAACAGTTGCCTCAAAACAAGGGAACTCACAACAAATGTAGCAATGCTGACAAATGTCAAAGGGCCACTACACAGCTCTTTCAAAATCCAGACATCTGATTTCCACATTAATATAAAGTTTATATGTTCATATCCCCCTGTGTCTTTGGAAGTGCCTAAAACACTGATTATCATAGAATCATAGAATGGCTTAGGTTGGAGGGGACCTTAAAGATCATCTAGTTCCAACACCGTGCCATGGGCAGGGATGCCATCCTCTAGACCAGGCTGCCCAGAATCCCACCCATCCTGGCCTTGAATGCAACCTGTTCCAGCGCCTCACCTCTCTCTTAAGAAAAAAATTTCTTCCCACCATCTCACCTAAATCTCCCCTCTTTTAGTTTAAAGCCATTCCCGCTTGTCCTGTCACTATCAGATCACGTAAAAAGTTCATTCTCCTCCTGTTTGTAAGCTCCCTTCAAATACTGGAAGGCTGCAGTGAGGTCTCCCTGGAGCCTTCACTTCTCTGCGCTGAACAGCCCCTGCTCTCTCAGCCTGTCTCCATAGGAGAGGTGTTCCAACTCTTTGATCGTCTTTGTGGCCCTCCTCTGGACCTGCTCGAACACCTCCACCTCCCTCCTGTGCTGGGGGCCCCAAGCTTGGACACAGTACTCCAGATGGGGCCTCACAAGGGTAGAGTAGAGGGGGACAATCATCTCACTTTACCTGCTGGCAATCCCTCTGTTGATGCAGCCTGGGATACCGTTGGCTTTCTAGGCTGCAAGAGCACCTTGCTGGCTCATGTCCAGCTTCTCATCCATCAGGACCCCCAAGCCCTTCTCTACAGGACTGCTCTCAACGCCAGTCTGCTCTCTTCTCCCAGTCTGTACTCATACCTGGGACGGCCTCAACCCAAGTGCAGCATCTTGCATTTGGCCTTGTTAAACCTCGTTAGATTCTCTTGTGCTCACTTTTTGAGTGTCTTTTTTTTTTTTTTAACAACATTGCTCGGGTTACACTCACTATGATAGCTCAGTAGTCTTTTGAAATCAAGTAGATCCTAAAAATACTGCATACCAGTCTTTGTAGATAAACAATCAAATCTGAGGTGGATTTAATGAAAATCTGATTTCTTCCTCAAAATAAGTGCATTGGCTCAAACTCTGAAATAGCATTTTAACTCCTGTCAGGAACCAGCTTCCCTTTCTTGTTTCAGGTACGTTTTTAAATTCTATTATCAATATATTTTTATGGACAGAAGCTAGAAAGTTTAAATGATGTAGTTTTCTGATTCTGCCTGGCAAAAGAGAAAACCACGTATATCTGTTAGCATTTGTGGGAAGAACAATGTTGCTTGTTCATATGTCCTTGTATTTTATTGCAATAACTAGGATTCATCCATATGCCCAGGCATTGTAATTGGTAGCTTTAGGGGAACTGTTATGTCACTGCCTGAACTGATGATTGAGCACCTGGTGAAGAGGGTGGCTGGCCCAGGAAGCACAGGTGCAAGCAATTCACCGGTGCTTCCCACCTGGGGGGAAGGGTCACCCTTCCCTGGGCTCATTTAAGGGCTAGCCTCCAGAGGGAGAATGCCTTTTGGGTGAAGGCTGCTTCCTGGGAAGGTGTGTTTTACAGCCAGAGAGACTCTTATCAGTGTTTGGGTGAGTCAACTTTTCCTATATATGTTTATTGATATTTCTAATGGTGCTTTGCCTAGTCTTTTTATCACAAAGAACTTATCAGAAGCAATTTCACTGCTTCCAAGGGCCAACAGCAGAATATGATTTGGCAATGAGATTTAAAAAGGGGTTATCATGCAAATTTGTTTGAACAAGATTTGTATCTGAACTGTATCAGCCATACCAAACTGCTGCTTGTTACTGTGCCCTGCGAAGAAGGGAATATGCTGTAATATATGCATCTTCCTGGCTACTTCACTGGGCTACTGTGTTTTTTCTGATGAGGGAAATGGGCTTATGAATGTGTAGCTTTAACAAATCCATGGAGGTGTGCAAATCAACTCTATTCTACTAGCTCTTGTGTTGAAAGAAAATGGATGGCAGAAAGTGTTTTTGACCAAAACCCAGAACTTGTTTTGACTTTGAAGTGATTTAGGCATATCCTTTATAGGCTAGAACACAAAGTCACCGCTGGCTCACGATTCAGATAGAATATGAAGGACTATTCCAAACCAGTGGATCGAAAGCCCTGAAGCTGTGGTCATGATCCCAAGTAGTGCTGCTGGCTCAGAGACAAATGGAAGCTGGGTAGTCATCCTGAAGCTAAGTGCTAAGCTTGGCAGCCACAGGAAGGCAGGGCGGTCAGGTTGGACGTAGAAGCTGAAGCTGATTTTTGCAAAATACTGCACGCAGTTTACATTGAGACAGAAGCTGTAGAGCGTAACAAATTCATACAGCAAGTAGATTTTAAACACTTCAGTGCCAAATCTCAATTTGAGCAGAAGGCTTTCCCTCTAGGAAGACAGAGGAAGGTAAAGCAACAAAAGGGAAAAGCAAGAGATGGGCAGTAAATGCAAAACAGAGAGAAAAAGATACATCTTCATGGAAGAGCTACAGAATTGCATAACTGTTCCAAGTGGAAGGGAATAGGTCAATGGGAGGATGGCAGACTGATGCACAGAAAGCTTGTGCCTGGCAGACAACAATATATCACAGTGCTTTGGAAGAAAAACAAATGGCTGTGCAGTAGTGGCTATGAAAATGGCAAATTGTACGAGTATGGGAAGCTGAGAAGGCTTGGGTAAGACTATTCCAACATAACATACAGTGATGGTGAGAGACATATGCTAAAATGGTTTAGTTTGGTACTATATTGGAAGTAGCATCAAACTCAGTAATATGATGAGAACAACGTAAAAATTAACAATGAAGTTGTACCAGGTGGTAGGGGAGAGAGTCAGGAGCAGAACTTGGCAAAGAGAGGGAAAAATGTTAGCCATCCGTCTGTCTGGATAGCAGCAGGAGGGATGAGATATATGAGCAACCTGGAGGACAAACAGGATGCTATTCAAAAGAGTGAAAGCACAGCAGATAGGGGTTATATGTCTAAAAAGCAGGAGGTCGGTTTGAAGACCACAATATGAGGAAAAACTACAGAGATTAAGCTGGTTTGTATCAAAGGCCACTTTCACAGGGCTCTATGAACTCTCTGACCTCAGCAGGGATGCAGAATGAAAGAGTAATTGTTCAAAAGAGAAATGCAATAAATCTTCTGGGAACTTGAAGGGAATGAAGCTTGCAGGAGGGAAAAAGCTCAGCAGTAGCAGAAGAACTGTCTGTACAGCTTGGGATCCTGGGGCAGTGTTTGCAGGCTCACAGCTGATCCCAAATAAGCTCTGTCCAACCTCTTCCTACATTGAGTTTTGTATCAGGAGAAGTCCTTTCTCTTCTGTTTCCTGGAATGTCTGAAGTAGGGTACAGGCCACCTGTCCACTTGGCCTCTGAGGCCACGTGCACCTTTGAAGACATCCCCATTTTCTCCCCCAGTGTGCTCTGCTTAGGAGGCTCCGTATTGTTCAGGTTTCACAGAAGTCTATTATTCTCCATTTGTTAATATAACTCCCATAAAACAAAATAGACTGCATAATTTGATATAGATATAAGAGCATTCAATTAAATTAGCTCTGCCAGCAGTGAACTGCAGAATATTTTTAATTGGAAGGGATCTCTGGAGGTCGTTTAATCCAACCCTAAGCTCCACGTTAACGTGGAGCTAACTAAATACAGCTAGCCTACAGCAAAACTACTGGGCCTTGATAAGTTCAGTATTATGGCCAAATGCAAGGGAGCTTCTGTCCAGATGTAAGGAGTCAGATTTTTTTTTTCACTGCAAGGATGTGAAGGTGAACGTGTTGCTGAGAGAGGTTTTGTAGTTTGTATTTCTGGAGGTTTCCAAGCCCAGAATGACTAAAGCCCTGAGCAGCTTGCACTGACAGCAGTTGGCCCTGCTGTGAGCAGGAGGTTGGATTAAAGAACTTCTAAGTTCTGTCACAGCCTAAATTCTCCTGGGATCACATGAGGAGCCACGCACCACAGCTAGTATTCAAATCTCCCACCCACATGCTGTAACTCTAGACTGAATGCTATCCAGATTGTGTAATTTATTAATTTTCTTCCTAATGAACAAACAATCCAAGCACACCCACTTGTGAAAGGTAATCCTGTGTTTTCAGGCATGGAGATTCAGCATAGAAACCTTAATAAAATCCTTCACAGCAAACAAAGTTGTTACAGATTTTGTTTCTTTGTCTGCTATTAAATATGTCAACAACAAAAGGAGGACCAGGGAGAATGTTTTCTGCTATTTGATGAGAATGGTCACCTTACAAACAGACATAGACAAAGCAGAGATGTTTAATGCCTTTGTTGCCTCTGTCTAAAACACCAGTGATGGGCTGTGGGCCCCCAGGTGCCTAGAGTTGGAGGGCAGTGACTGCAGTAACGATAAACTCTGAGACAGCTCTGAACTTGGATGTATCCAGGTGAAGCAGCAAATCCCACACAAGTCCATGGAGCCTGACAGGATTCATTTCATGGTACTCAGGGAACTGGCCAATGTTATTGTGAGACCTCTCTCAGTTATTATCAGGGAAAGGCTCTTCACTGAGAGGGTGGTTGGGCTGGGCATGGAACAGGCTGCCCTGGGGAGTGGTCATGGCACTGAGCTTGCCAGAGTTCAAGAAGCTTCTAGACAACACTCAGCCATACGGGCTGATTTTTTGGATGCTCCTGTGTGCACCCAGGAGTTGGACTCGATGATCCTTATGGGTGTCTTCCAACTCGGGATATTCTTTGATTCTATTGCTCTAACTCCTCTGAGAGCTGCTTGGTAACACGACCATCTGTTGGCCCTGTAGACTACTTGGCAAGCATCCCATTTCTAATGTAATTGGAAAAGGATTTATTATTAGTTTAGATGATTTTTAAGAAGTTCTATCTCAAATTCTTTTTGTCTTGATTTATTGTGTGTTTACTTTTAATCAGAAATTGTGATCCCTCCTTTTTTCTCACTTGGACGTGGCTTCAGGTTTTTGAAGGGCGCCTTGTTGCTGGTATCATCTTCCCTCACCTTGCTATCTCACCGTACCAAGTTTCCTCTGTTCTTATTATTGACAGGTAGAATGCATTTTCTTTAGTCTCTGCGTCTTTAAAAAGGCCTCAATCTACAGGCTAAGATTTTCCTTTTCCTTTTCCCTTCCTTCTTGTTTTTAATGAACTGCCTAATTTTCCTGTGATACCATTGCTTGAAGTCAACACAACAGCATCTGATTTTCTTGTCTTTATTTCTGATATGGATGTTGAGGGCGGTTTTGCCTGGTTAGAATGCCATGCCACCCCATTAGAGGTGGTTGGTGGTAGCAATGTCATAGACCTGAGGCCAACCCCTGGTGAATGGTATGTGAGTTCATCCCAAACTGGTTGATCAGGGCTGTTCTCTTGATTCAGATTTCTAATACATCAAAGGATAACGTAGAGGTGTGTGGCTTGGAAAAAAAAAAAAATAAATGCTGTTTATGTCCCAAGGAGACACAAGACTTCAACTTGCTCGTAAAGGAGGCTGAGAACACCTGGAATCAGTAGGTCATGGACCTGTGTCCAAGGCCAGTTCTAATTTGGTGCACCTATGTATCCTGTGATCAGGCTGCTGTGTGAGAGAACTGCGATGAGGGTTATTACCGCTCTCCCTCCAGCTGGGGTCTGTGTTTGAGCTCGTGTCCTAGCCCTCATTCATTGCTATTGATTATTGCATGTGCCTGGCCCCATCCATGGCCTCTGGACCCGCTCCTCTCTTCTTGTGCAGAGATCAGAGGGGTCAGTGCCTTGCTGAGAGGTGCCCCATGTTCCCACCCCACTGCCCACAGCCACCCACCTTGCCTTGCAGAGCTGAGAGCTGTCACTCTCCTCCTGGCTCCATGCTAAGGAAACACAAAACAGTTGGATTGACAGCAGGGGAGGCACAGCAGGCTCTGGCGTGAGCCCAGCACCTCGCTGGTTGGTGCAGAGTTGGCCATTACCACTGCTGAGCGCAGATGCACCAGGGAAGTTCAGGCTGGCAGGTTCCTAATTCCTGTACTTTATTCCAGTGGTCAGGAGCTGTCAAGCCAGTGCAAGCTTCCTGTCAGACCTTGCTCTGGGACTAACATTTGTGGAGATGAGCAGGATGCCTTTGGAGCAGGATGCCTGCCTGCTGGCCTGCGGCTGTGGGACCGTGTCCTTGGCTGTACGTGTAGGTCTGTGATCAGCAGTGAATCAGGAGCAAGAGCTCTCAGAAGTAGCCATTTCTGAGTTAAGAGCTGATTTATAGCCCATATAATGAAGGAATCCAAATTAGAGCTCCATGTGCAGTATTTATTTGGACAATTTCACTTAACCTTGCCATCTTTCAAGTCCATTTATACTTTGATTTAGAGATTTCTGAATATTTTTATAGTTCATTTTATTGAGAAGCCCACAACAGGTCTGAACTGAGCTATTTTCTGTTCCTGCTGTTGTGTCCTGATAGCAATAGACTTTTCTACGTAAGTCTTTAAATAATAAACATCTTTATGTGCAACGTTTTAAATATTTTTGATCTTTGTAGCCCTTCATTTGCAGTATATCACCTTCACAAGAAATTGAAATCAATTTATAGTCCTGGAGAAGCAGTGATCTTGGCTTCTTTTTGATTTTTAAGAAAAAAAAAAAAGTAACTTTAAAACAGACAAAATCATAGTGTAGTTGTGCAGAAACTACTTAAAATGATAACTTATCAAATTCAAGATCTCAGGGGGAGAGTGAAATGCTGGATTGTTTATTAACATCAGCAGCCTTAAAAACTGCTAACAGTCATGTACTTCTAAGGAAATACACCTAGAGGAAAATTAGCCTGTATTCCAGCCAGTTAGTGTTATGGAACACGTAACTGAATTCTCGCCTGCTTGTCAGTTGAGTAGTATCATGTAACCCCTTTTAGAAGTTCATGTCATCAACACTTTATGATGATCTGTGTTCCAGGGACTGGATAGCTTTCTTCTGAGAAGAGTCCTCATTGACATTTCTTCTGTTCTGCTCTTACAAAGTCTGCAGGAAAAGGTTGTACTGAGGAACTGCATCCCACAGGTTCTGTGCAGCTTAAGAACCAAGCACGCTGACAAGGTGATGCAAGCTTGTACTTTATTTCCATGCGACACTTTATGAGGAAAGTGGCAAAGAAATTTGTATTTAGAAAGAAATGGAGTCACTTACCACCACCCCGATGGAAACGAACAGAGCAAAGTTCACGGTGGCTTTTTGCTGCGATTACTTGTCTGATCCTGTCATTGAAATGTGGCATTGTGGTCGTGGGAGCAAAATCAGTTATCAAAGGCAGCCGTTGCCATGACGGCTAAGGCACGGTTAACTCCTTCAGTGCATGGAAATGAATGGAAGGAGTGACTGACAGCAGCTCCCTAATCCGATGCCACCGCGCTTCTGCATACAGGGATGGCAAAACAATTGCTATTGTTCTATCCCCTAATTTTCAGGCTTAGCCAAATGCAGCGTGTACTTCAAAGCTGGAAACTTTCCAGGCTCTTTCAGTCAACGTCTCAGATTTGGGTTCATGTCTCCACAAACAGGAATATCCTGATGTAAATGGAGCACAGTTTTGCTAAGATGGCAGCATCACGTAAACAATTCCCTTCTGTCTCCCTGCTGTCAGATTTTTTTTTTCCAGATGTGTCTTTTAAAATTGCCTGGGCATTTTTGTGCAATTGTTCATCCACTTTATTGGCAGTGAGGAAGGTTGTAAAATCTGTTATTGCAATAAGAAACATTCACTATGCTTAATATGCTGCTGAAAAATAGGCACGGAAATAATTTTCCAAAGCCATTTATTTTCAGTTTAACAAAGCCTTTTCCTGCTTTTTTTCTGTTTCCCTGAGCAGTGGCTGATTGTGCTGAAATGCAACAGTGCTGGAGGGGGAAGAGACAGGAGGAAATGCTAAGGCTTTTCAGATAATGTCCATGGACTGGACAAGCAACAGGACAATTTCCTTTCTGGGAACACCCTTGTGGGGCACACTAGAAACTAAGACACTCAACTCATCTGAACCGATGGAAATAAAATCAGGACAGATGTGAGGCACAGGAACTGACTAAACCAGCTTTACCACCAAGGTCACTGACTGTAAGAGGGATCTGGGCAAAGCCATTTGAGGAGACGTTTGACAAAGAGCATGCACCAGCTACGTGCTGACTTCCATCCCAGCTTGGCCAGCTGCTGCTTGCCCCCTGCTGCAGCCCCCAGCTCGGCTCGGGCAGCAGGGACTTGCTGGAACAATTGTCTGGAGCTTCTATTGTATGTGTGCTTGCAACTCAGCATTTCCCAGTTAATTAGTGATAACCTGAACATCCGCACTGAGCCTCTGCTCAGGCTTGCACTGATTTTCTTACCCTACATTCTGCTACAAACCCACCAGTGCCAACCTAACGGTTACTCAGCTCCTAGCGACTAGATTCCTGCGTTGTCCGGGCAGAAGCTAGCAAGCTAGGAATGAAGCAAGCGACTGCGCTGCAACACGAAGCGAGATGCCAGCCGGGTTGGGGGGGTTC